>NW_019416961.1:35366-48372 GCF_000390285.2 Anoplophora glabripennis | reverse complement strand
GTATTTTTTAATTTATCCGCAATTAAAAATAGCAATTGTTATAAACAAAAAACGAAGAGAAAAAAAGGGAGTCTCCGTTTTTTAGCTATAACTAAAAAAATATTGAAGATAGCTGAAATTTCAAAAAAGATCCTGAAAGAGGAGAAAATTTCAGCAAAATAAGTCCGGACTCCCGGAATTGTAGCTCAATTATTTATAATTTTAATTTGACGTTGAAAATATGGCTCCGCGCGGCGGTTTCCGCGTCGTCGCGTCGCCGCCAAGCAAAGTGTGCCACACAAAATAATTTTTTTATAGTATTCAATATTAATTTAAAAATCTAAATAAATTATAGTGTCATCTAGACACTTGAAGGAACACAGCCCAGTTGGAAAATAATTTTTAACTTGACTTTTGTTAAAGTTATTCAATTGTTAATGAACTAATTTTTCGTGGACTTGTTGTAAAAGTTTAAATAATGTATCTAAAATATTTTTTCTTTCTGGGAGGTCTTTTTATATACATAATAAACAAGATTCCGTTGTAAAAGTTTATAAAAGTTTTTTCATTTGTTTATAATGATTTTTTAAAGTTAACAAAAAACAAAAAATCCGGGAAATGTAAAAAATTTTTTTTTACCAAATGTTTAATTTTAGTTGTTTTTCTATTAATATATTGGGTTTATTAGCTTAGCTAAAAAATTTTTAACGTTATTTTATAAATTTGTTATAAACAAATGGACAAGTTTAATATTTTTGAAACATTTTTTTTGCCATTTTATTGTCTTGGTAAAATAATGATTTTTAAAAACAAAAATTTTTCTTAAATAAATTTTTTAATTGTTTATAATCGATTTTTATATTTATTTGTCATTTAAATTATTTATTAAGAAATCATTTTTTTTTAAATCATCATTTGCTATTATCAATATAATTATAAAAAAAAAATTTATTCAAATTTTCATTGTTTATTTTATAAACAATTTGTTATAAACAAATTCTGATTTTCATTTTATTTTTTTTTCGTAACTTTAAAGAATTATAAATACAGCTATGTGCATCAAAGTGGTAAATAATTTTTTTTTCTAATTTTTATTGCATTTTTAAATACTTTATCACATCAAAGCTGAAACGGTCACCTATTTTATAAACTTATAAATTGTTATAACTTCTAAACTATTGATGATACGGTCTTTGACATTCAGGTAGATCTTTTAGATAATTTATTGATCTATAATATGAATTTTTTTACCTGCTTCATATCTACAATGGTTCTATTTTTATAAACATTTGTTTATAAAAAAATAAAAAAAACATCACATAAAACACACCACAGAAATGAGACATTGGAGGGATTGGGGGGTTGTCTCATTTCTGTGGTGTGTTTTATGTTTATAAAAAAATGCATTTTCTAATTCTTTAAATGACTATAACTTTTAAACTATTGAAGTTACGGATTCCACTAGTCAAGACAATTTTATAGAGTAATTATTGGACTACTCAATAATTTTTTTTTTATATTTTTTATTCCATTTGTTTACGATGTTTTCTTATTTGTTTAAATTATCACACGATTAAGGGTACATTTTCTGGGTTTTCTGTACTTTTTTTTCTAACTAATGTCAATATTTTATATTCTTGTTGTTTTCTTCAATTTTGTCTATTTTTAATTAAACACTTAACTTTTGTAAGAGCAGAAACTCAAAATTTTAGCCAATTGTGCAGCCTGGAAGATATTTACGGAATACAATGAACTTTTGAGTTTCTGCTCTTACAAAAGTTAAGTGTTTAATTAAAAATAGACAAAATTGAAGAAAACAAGAAGAATATAAAATAATGATAGAAAAAAAAGTACAGAAAACCCAGAAAATGTACCCTTAATCGTGTGATAATTTAAACAAATAAAAAAAATCGTAACAAATGGAATAAAAAAAAAATTATTGAATAGTCCAATAATTACTCTATAAAATTGTCTTCAATAGTGGAAGCCGTAACTTCAATAGTTTAAAAGTTATAGTCATATAAAGAATTAGATAATGCATTTTTTATAAACAAATGTTTATAAAAATAGAACCATTGTAGATATGAAGCAGGTAAAAAAATTCATATTATAGATCAATAAATTATCTAAAAGATCTACCTGAATGTCAAAGACCGTATCATCAATAGTTTAGAAGTTATAACAATTTATAAGTTTATAAAATAGGTGACCGCTTCAGCTTTGATGTGATAAAGTATTTAAAAATGCAATAAAAACTAGAAAAAAAAATTATTTACCATATTTATAATTTTTTAAAGTTACGAAAAAAAAATAAAATGAAAATCAGATTTTTTTTATAACAAATTGTTTATAAAATAAACAATGAAAATTTGAATAATTTTTTTTGTAATTATATTGAGAATAGCAAATGATTANATAATTTTTTTACTGAAAATAGCAGTTAATTTACATTATCGGATTGTTAATGTGAAAATATAAACATTAGACTGTTGACTATTCCATGTTATACGTGTTTTAAGGTCACTTTTGAAGAAGAAACTACATCTACTTGTAATTTTAAAAACCGTATATCTGTTTTTATAATGAAGGAATAGTAATTATAAGATTGTTTAAGCTTATTAACTAAAAATTATTGCTTACTCAATAAAAAAATATTATTGTCCTCGATAATCTATTACTGATTAATAAAATATTTACTCTCTTTCCTTATAAGATTGTATGTACACAAATTGAAGCCGTTCCTGAAAAATCGGGCGAATGTGGATGCAGTGTAAATTATTAGACTTGAAGCGTTGGCCGCTAGAGCAGCACCTGCCGGGGTCCAGTTTCGTGACTCACGCTGGGCGATATTTTTTGTACAAAATCCCGTCCTTAACCAGCCATTAAATCAGGACACAGTCTGTCGAAATACAAGGTCATTTTCATCTCATCAGCACACCCATACGCTTGCATAATACATATATTACTTATAGCGTAGCTAAAAAATAAAAAAAAACACTTTCCTTTTGATCTAAATAAAAGTCACACAATCAACGACTACTTGTAGTATGCACCAAGAATTAGGGGCGCAGCCACAGGGTAATAATCACTCAAGTGATGAGAGTGAACATTTTGAGATATCTCGAGTGATCTCAATAATCGAGTAGTTACTACTTTTTTACTCGAGATATCTCATCACTAATTTTTAGTATTTAATCTCCACTTATGTTTGTCCACATTGGTCACCTTGATCTATTACATATATAATTAAAAATTACTTGATTTATTATTGAAAACTTTTAAGATGTTGAGATTTATGGTACAAACGCATTTCTGATAAAATTGAAAGCTAGTTTCGACTAAAAAATGCCTTTTAATGAGACATTTACGTGATGACAATTTTAGGTAAAAAAAAACCTATTTGTTTGACATATAAGGGTTTGTGTTTTTTTTTTATAGATGACTTTAGTAATCACCTCCTTCGAAATTTTTTGTAAATTAAATAACTACCATGACTTTTTGTTATTTTCAGATTTTATTACATTTTTGCAAATGTGTTTATTTTAGAAAAAAACCATGGAATTTCAACTTGGCACAACGTTAATTGAAGAAAGTAGGCAGTTTAAGGAATGTCAACTATTTCAATATATATTAAAAGAATCTGGATTGATTGAGCAGCAACTAGCTCGTGAAAATGCAGAACATGAGATGAAAGTTGAGGAATTAGTTTATACGCCTCTGCAAAATGTTCTTGAAAATGAATTTCCCAATGTGCTGAAACATAAACATGCTCTTAGAAAATATTGTCTTGATAAAGATTCTGCAAGTAATAGATATAATGTAAGTAGGTAATCTTAGTATACATTATTATATTATAACTATTTATTAGTAAGGCACTCAGAATGTCACAAAATATTGACAGAGCAAAGGGGGTGGGTAAAGATCAACCTTTTTTCGCCCATCGGCCAATTCTTAATACATTATTTTTTTCTTAATTTTTATACCGTCAAAATAAAAATGTGAATATTTTTTGAAAAATCTTTTTATTAAGTAGAGAAAAAAATAAGTATACTAAACTATTTCTAACACATGTCTTTGATTATACATATTTCCCTGTCGCCTTCACTGACTGAATCGTCACTAGACCATTCAGTAGCAGGATCTTGGGTAGAGGAGACTTAAAATGAAAAACTTTAAATCGTCGCGTTGTATTCTAACGGGCACATTTCCTCACCACCCTTGAGGTAGTCCAATGGGCGCGTTACATTTTTTGAGTAGGTTGTTCACCAGTAGCCCTATTATCCCACAAAATTAACATAAAGTAAAATCTCTTATTTTGTATAAAACATTAAATATCACAAATTATTTGTAAATTAGCAATGAGTACAAAAACTAAAAGAAATTCGAATAAATTAATATGTACAATGGTTACTTATACATATATGTATAAGTATGTATACCTATAAATATGTAAATATATATGTATTAAAAATAAAAACAATTTTGGCAAATATATTACATATCACAAATTAAATATTTTTATATATCAATGGCAATCTGCGATTTTCAGATCCGGCAAAATGATCAATAACTTCATCATAAAATAAATTATTTTCTTTCAGTTGTGACAAATACCCTTTTTCTATGGAAACGGGATATATTTGAGAGACGATCTTGAGCTATCGTATTTTTAGCAAAAGTCTTTATACGTTTAAGTGCTGAAAATAACCGTTCTGCAGAAGCTGATGTTACGGAATTGTTGACATTAAAGATAAAAGTTTATATGTCTGAGGTAGATAATTTATTAATTTATTTTTCCAAATAAAACAGCATTTCTTTAGGCGATATTGAACTGCCTAAAAGTTGTTGGTCGGAGTACAATACACAAAGTTCATTCCGCAATAACACGCTATCAAATATCGGATATTGTTTTATTAAACTGTCCATTAAGTCATTTGGAAATAATTTGGAGAACAATGTAAAATTATCCCGAATTTACTAAATCAAACTATTTAAGTCAGAAAATCTAATTTCAATTTGGACTATAACATTTTCTAAAACTTCACAAAAAATTTGTTTATAATGAATATTAGTTATTTCAAAATTATATGATGTCTTTCTTTTCTTTGACAGCGGGTCATCATTAAAGGTTTCGTCAATGTCTTCTAAGAAAATTGCATACAACGTGTTAAAATGTATCTCATTATTACGGAATTCTTTTAATTTTGATAAAAGTGAATTAATTCTCTTTTTAGAAAATGTTACGTCAGTTAATTTATTCTACAAAATTTGGAATACAACATCGGTTTGTTCAAAATTCATTGTAAAGGTTTTCAAGAAAAAAATGAAATTTTTGTCCAACAACAATTGTTTTAATCCATAAGCGGATCCTAAAGTTTGTTGATCATTTAAAAAATCCTCACTATCCGACATGAAATCAAAAACCTCAATAAGTTTCTTTTTACAGGTTCGGAAAGTACCGATGGTCCATCTGCCGTTACGTGAGAGCGATAAAGTAAGACATAGAAATCCGTGCGATAGAGAAGGATGGCTATAATGAAGGCGTCTCATAGTCACCGCCCGTTTCGCCCTTCCACAAATAAGATCCACTTCTTATTTGTGGAAGGGCGAAATGGGCGGTGACTATTAGATGCCTTCATTATAGCCATCTTTCTCTATCGCACGGATTTCTATGACTTACTTTATCGCTCTCACGTAACGGCAGATGGACCATCGGTACTTTCCGACCCTGTATATGTTTTGACCGTAAAAACAGTTCTAGAAGAAAAATTCCAACGAGTGGGAGCATTACTTGGAATCCTGTGTTGCATTATTTTACTTTATTTATTTTTTTCAGATCTTTTAGTAGACATGGAAAAAAATAAGGACAATCCGGAAAGATTTGAAAAAAATTCTCACTTCTTTAATGCCGTTGCAAGTTTTACTTGAAACTAAATTCAATTTATGTGCTTAACAATGATTAAAATAAGCTTGAGGAGCTACATCTTTTATTTTTCTTTGAAGTCCATTATCACGACCTGACATAGCTGCGGCACCATTTGAGCAATTAATTTAATTTTTTTTACAGTCAAATTTTCCAAATTCATTAATTAATAATTTAAACAAATTATCTGCATTTCTCCCACTTGGTACGTCAAAAAATCCAACAAATTTTTCAACAACTTCTCCGTGCACTACGTATATAAAAATTACCGATAATTGAAACTTACAGGTAACATCTGTGGTTTCATCAACCTGCCAGGAGAAAAATTCGCAATTATTTAATTTGTCATAAATTTTATTTTTGATAATTGAACTAATACTCTCAATTAAATCGTTTTGAATGGTTTTAGAGGTTCCCGAAAAAACAGTGGCATTATTTAAGAAATTCTGCAATTTTGAATCAAATTTTTTTAATAAATTTATTAACGCTTTAAAGTTCCCTCGATTAGCAGAGTCCACTTTTTCATGTCTGCGAAAATAAATTTCTTGAGACGATAAAAATATTGCTATATCGATTAGTCTATTTAAAATATATCTATTTTTACAAACCTTCTCATTATAATGTTGTATTTCGGTTTTGTGAACAGAATCTAAAGCTTTTACAATATTCTGTTTACCGAACATTTCAAATTTAATACACGATGAAATATGTTCTTGCGATTTTTCATGTCTTTCGAGGCCTCTCGTAAAATTTTTTAAATTGTTAAAACCGACCCTGCCCCAAACCGATAAATTATCATTAGTGAAAAATAAACATTGCCAGCAGTATAATTTACTTCTAATAGTTGATGCAGTTAACCAGTCGTTTTTTCTATAATTATTGCCCTTAAATCCCCCCATTTTGTTTTTCACCCACTGTAACTAAAGAGGGGAAAGGAGGTGTTGGTCTCGATTTCTGTTGAATTATGAGCTTTTCATCATAACTGAGAGTACTAAATCCTTTTAATAATAAATAATCTACAATGTCCATGCAACTAAAGAAGTTGTTGAGGTTATGTTCGTTTTCTGCACTCATTTTATTTTAATAAAGTTAAGTACGTACCAGAGTAAAATGTAAATGATTGTTTTACTAAATAATTATGATTGTCTTACAAAAATTCTTAAGAAAAACTTCACATAAACACCAGTTAAAAACAAAAACGCGCGTACTGTATCACAGATGATCAATGTTTTAATTTTGAAGCGTCACATACAAATGCGTGCGAACTGCGAGCGCCGAGGTGGTAGAGAAGAAGGGCTATATTGAAAGATTCGCTTGTTAAAAAGAGAGGGAAGGTGGCAACAAGCCTCCGTGTCGACTGGTTAAGCTCGAATGTAGATAATCATGGTATCATTTCAAGGTCACGCATCATATAAAACTCTGGTAAAAGGCTTGGAGGCTTGAGAAAGTTAGCTGCCAGCGACTATAATGCGAATTCGGTGTGTGCGAAAAATAGGGAACATTGAAAAATCATATATTTACGTACTCGAGATCTCCTTTAGTAGGTACATATTAGTTGCATGTGAAAATAGATTTGTAAGAAAATTTCTTAAATAATATTAATTATATGGTAAAATAAAAAACTAAAAGAAGACTTGCAATACTATCAAAAACTTAGCTTAGCCTCCCCAGCCTCCTATAACGAGCCGCCACTGGTATCGGTATATCTAAGACTTGGTGTTTTTGTCTGAGTTCAATTATGGTGCCGGTACCCCAAGTGCCATAGTACAGATGCAACATGTGCACAGCAGAAGACAACTCTGGTACCAAGTTTGCGCTGACAAAATCATTCAATTTTTAGATTATGACATATCTGTTTGGATTATGACATGACAAAGATGGAAAAAGCGTCTAAAATACCAAAAATTCAACAAATGTGCCCTGTTTGATGACCTTTTTATGTGACTTGCTATTTTTCGTTTCCTGTCAATTTAATGTAAATGTAGAAGTCAATACTTGAACTTCCTATAAATATAATAAAATGGCTTTAATTACTACCTTGAATTCATGATTATGATAGGCGAAAAAAGGCTGATCTTTACCTACCTCTATTCTAAGATAAGACGATGATTTAAATGAACCTAAACTGGCATCTACTGAAATACAGGGTGTTAGTTAAGTCTGTCGACAAACTTTAAATGGTGTTTTTTTGACCAGTTTTAAACCAAAAAGATTATAAGATTAAATGGAGGGGCACAAATGATACCAGAGATTCCTTGGGTAAAAATAAGTCAATTTAACCTCACACCTATATCCCAAGTCACATAATAAAAAAGATACAGGGTGTTAAAGTCAAAAAATAAATGTTTTTTCCTTAATAATTTCTATAATTTTAGTCAGAAATGTTTCAAATTTTCAACAGAGAGGTTTTTTAATGATGGGAAAAATAATATAATAATGATTTTTGAGTGTCGAGTACGAGGCGCCCTCTGCAGGCAACATTATGCATTGAATTCGTAGTAACTTTTTTGCCAACCCCCGTATACAGCATTTAGTAACAAAATATGAAATATTGGACTTTTTTGAACAAAAAAGGTATACTTATTGAAAATGGCTAAAGCCAACCGTTGAGGAGATATTTTTAATTTCATAAATTAGTGTTACGGATTTATACCTCCACGAATACCAAGGTACAAATTAACGAATTCTAACCAATAGAAGGAGCTTTGTGTATTCTTATACATGTGTTTTAACTGTAGCATGTTAAATATATATCAAATTTGAAAATTCCCACTGTGCTCTGCTAGCGCCACCGGATATATATATTTAGTTTGTAAGAAAATGTTACCAACATTACTTGTATGTATAAAGTAATAACACAAAAATATATCTAGTCTAGTCTGTGCTAAAACTCGAAGAGTGTTTTATTTCACTTTACGATAACAGGTTATGGGTCCAGAACCACGTGTTTAACCAGTATTGTTAATTTCGTTAAGCTTTTCGGTTTTTCGATCGCGCAAGTATGGCTAGTAATCTAATCGCGAGTGTACCTAAATTATTAGGACGTGAAAATTATGGTGAATGGGCATTTGCCGCTGAAAATTTCCTCACGTTGGATGGCTATGAAAAAACCATCACCGGTGTAGAAACGGACGCCGACAAAATACTCAAAGCCAAGGCAAAATTAATCTTGACGAATAATCCTCCTTTGTATGTACATATAAAAGAAGCGACAACCGCTGAAGAAATTTGGGAAAAATTAAAAACTATGTACGATGATTGTGGATTTACAAGAAAGATATCCCTACTACGGACACTTATCTCCACGAGGTTGGAGAGTAGTGACTCGATGGCGGCGTATGTGAACCAAATCATCGAAACCTCCCAAAAATTAAGTAGAACAGGATTCAAGATAGATGAAGAATGGGTCGGATCGCTGCTGTTAGCAGGTTTACCAGAAAAATTCATGCCCATGATCATGGCGGTGGAGCATTCAGGCATGAAAATTAGTGTCGACGCCATTAAAACAAAACTATTGGACATGGAAGGAGATGATGCCTGTAAAACAGGTAGCACTTTTGCCTCTAAAACTTCCAGTTACAGTTCCAGTGACAAGCACAAGCGTGGTGTTGGAGTTGGCTACCCTGATCAGTCATCCATCAGTTCGAGTAATGTCAGAAAAGACGTAAAATGTTACCAGTGTAAACAAATGGGTCATTTTAAAAGTCAATGTCAAAATAAATACACTGCAAGAAGTTCATTTGAAAAGAAGAATTATGAACCAAGAAGAAAGAATAACGCATTCAGTGCCATATTTCTAACCGGACAATTTAATAGAGATGATTGGTATGCTGATGATGATTCAGGTGCAAGTTTTCACCTCACACTGGATGAAAACAGTTTAGAAAATGCAGTGAACCAACCTGATATTCAGGAGATTATGGTCGCAGATGAGACAAAACTGGCAGTTAGCTGTGTTGGAGAAGTTAACCTCACAACTTTGGTGGACAATGAGAAACACAGAGTGATAATAAAAAATGTAAAGTGTGGTGTTCCAGCTTTAACCACCAATCTCTTGACAGTAAGTCAACTGATAAAGCATGGAAATTCAGTGAATTTCGAGAAGAATTGTTGCAAGATTTTTAATAACAAAGGGACTCTGGTGGCAACAGCTGATTTAGTTAACAATGTATCCAGATTAAATGCTGAAAAGCAAAACCACTGTTTGTTAGCTACATCAACCAAAGTGTCAGGTGTCACATGGCACAGAAGATTCGGACATATAAATTCTTCCGATTTAGTTAAAATGAAGAATGGTGCAGTAAATGGTATGGTATGTCATGGTGAGATTGATCGTGGCAACAGAAATTGTGTTGTTTGCTGCGAAGGCAAGCAATCGAGATTGCCGTTCAAACATCAAGGCACTAGGGCAAAATCCTTGCTAGAAGTAATATATACGGACCTCAGCGGATCCATGGAAACGAAGTCTATAGGTGGGTCTAAATATTTTTTAATATTTGAGGATGATTTCAGCCATATGCTATTTGTTTACTTTCTGAACACAAAGGACCAGGTGCTCGAATGTTTTAAGGAATTCAAGAATCAGGTGGAAAAGCAGAAAAACTGTCGAATAAAGATTCTAAGGTCAGATAACCAACAAAGAATTTCAGAGTTATTTACGCACGAATGGTATAATTCATCAAAGAACAAATCCGTATACGCCAGAGCAAAATGGTTTAAGTGAAAGGATGAACCGAACAGTAGTCGAAAAAGCGAGATGCTTGCTGTTTGATGCAGGCCTTGAAAAGAAATTCTGGGCAGAGGCCGTTAACACTGCCGTGTATCTAAAGAATTGAACTGTAAGTTCTGGGTTGAACGACAGAACACCTTTTGAGTTATGGAATGGTCAGAAACCAGAAGTGAGCCATATAAAAATCTTTGGAAGTCAGGTCATGACTCACATTCCAAAAATAAATAGAAGAAAGTGGGATAAGAAATCGGAGAAAATGTTACTTGTTGGTTTTGGTGACAACACCAAAGGTTATCGATTGTACAACCCAAGGACTAACTCGGTAATCATTAGTAGAGACGTAATAATTATGGAGAGTGAAGTAAAAGAAACGCAAATGTTAGTAAACGTAGGTGCGAGTACAGAAACAACTGAATCTACCAAAGTCACAGATCCAGTGGGGGCAAGTAATGAAACTATAGAAAAAGAAGATGTTTTTGAAACCTCCGGAGAATTTACAGATGCTCAAGATGACGATGATAGTGATTATACATTAGAAGATGAAGTGACGGTTCCAGAAGTGTTACGGAGATACAGCAGGGTGCCAAAAAAAAGGGTGCTTGACGACTATGTGACTTTTGCGTGCGCTGCGGATATTATGAACCTAGACGATGACCCCTGTACGATATCTGAAGCATTATCGAGACCGGACAAGGAGAAGTGGAAGCAAGCCATGTTGAAAGAAATGGACGCATTTCGGGAAAACGACGCTTGGGAGTTAACGAATCCACCAGAAGATGGTCGCGTAGTGCAGTGCAAGTGGGTGTTCAAAAGAAAGAGCGGAGACGAAAGTGAAGTGTGGTACCGAGCTAGGTTGGTTGCAAAAGGTTTCACGCAACGACAGGGAGTTGATTATGACGAAACTTTTGCACCTGTAGTTTGTCACTCAACTTTGAGATTGTTAGTAGCTCTTTCGGCTCAATTAGATTTATGTATCAATCATGTAGATATAAGTACAGCATTCTTGAACGGAGTTCTCGAGGAAACCGTTTTCATGAAACAGCCCGAGGGTTTTGAGGTACCAAATAAAGAAAACATGGGGTGTAAATTATAGAAGGCTATTTATGGGCTTAAGCAATCATCCAGAACCTGGAACAGGAAAATAGACATTGTATTGACTTCATTAGGTTATAAGAAATCAGATCTAGAACCTTGTCTGTATATTAAAAAGGGTAAAAATAATTTTTTAACCATTATTGCGTTATATGTTGATGACCTTTTTATATTCTCAAACAATTCATTTGAAAATGAATGTTTAAAAACAGAACTTGGTTATAAATTTAAGATTAGAGATTTGGGCGAGGCAAAACAATGTCTAGGAATGCGTATTATTAGAAATAAGGATACTGGCTCGATCACTTTGGATCAAGAACAGTATATAAACAAGATTTTACAAAGGTTTAACATGGAAAATTGTAACCCAGTTAAAACACCTTTGGAAATTAATATGTCTTTTAGTAGTGAGATTAATAAAAATTGTAAACCACTTCCTTATCAACAGTTAATAGGCAGTTTAATGTATTTATCAGTTCTCACTCGTCCAGACATATCATATAGTGTTGGTTTCTTAAGTCAATTTAATAATTGTTATGATGAATCACATTGGATATGTGCTAAACGTGTTCTTAGATACTTACAAGGTACTAAAAACTATTGTTTAAAATTTAAGAAGGGAAATGTAGAATTGGAAGGTTATGTTGATGCTGATTGGGCAGGAAACGTACAAGATCGAAAGTCTTATACTGGATTCATTTTTAAACTTTATAATTCTGCAATTTCCTGGGAAAGCAAAAAACAGCCGACTGTGGCCTTATCAAGTACTGAGGCAGAGTACATGGCATTGTCGGAAGCTTCAAAAGAGGCTATCTATTATAGAAATTTGTTACATGAGCTTTTAGGTTTTTTGAATTGTATAGAAATTTTTAACGACAGCCAAAGTGCTCAGAAATTGTCAGTAAATCCTATGTATCACAAGAGAACCAAACACATTGATGTACGACACCACTTTGTTCGTGAAGCGGTCGTGAATGGTTCGATTAAAATTTCATATTTACCTACGTCAGAAATGATTGCTGACGTATTAACAAAAAGCCTATGTTCCAGTAGACATAATAAATTCTTGTCAAATTTAGGTTTAGTAAAAAATTATCAAATTTGATATAGTGGGGGTGTTAAATATATATATCAAATTTGAAAGTTCCCGCTGTGCTCTGCCAGCGCCACCGGATATATATGTGTGTAAACATTACTTGTATGTATAAAGTAAAATACAAAAATATATATAGGCCAGTCTGTGCTGAAACTCGAAGAGTGTTTTATTTAACTTTACGATAACA
>NW_019416961.1:0-34518 GCF_000390285.2 Anoplophora glabripennis | reverse complement strand
TGATAAAACACGTACAGAAGTTCTTGGCGCATTTTCCATTATTTGTTGGACATTTTCTTTTAATTCTTCAGTCCGCTTTTTAGGTCGGCCGCTTCCTTCTTTTCTTGTTACACTGCCCGTTTCACGAAAAACATTAACACAACGCTGAACTGCACTTTGAAAAATTTTGTACTCAACAACGCCGGGAAATTGATTTTGAAATTCTATGAAACATTCCTCAATAGAATACTTCCATATTCCATCAATCTTGCGTCCATTTCTAAAGTAGGACTCTATGATAAACACTTTTTGTTCTTGAGAAAACACCATTTTAAACGCTTTTTAAAACGAAAATATTCAAATTGATAGCGGCGATATAGCGCTTTGACAGATGACGTTTAAGTTCATTTGCTATACGCTACGCCCTACGTCCAAATTTTCAGAACCAACTTCACCACGTTTTTATTTGAACGCTTGTTATATCAAATTTGAAAATTCCTGCTTTGCTCTGCTAGCGCCACCGGATATATATATTTAGTTTGTAAGAAAATGTTACCAACATTACTTGTATGTATAAAGTAAAAACACATAAATATATCTAGTCTAGTCTGTGCTAAAACTCGAAGAGTGTTTTATTTCACTTTACAATAACATAGCAAACATCTAAACAGAGAACTACCTAATAAATAAAGATAGATAGTGTCAAATGTAAACAATGGGACACAACGGCAGTGGCGTACTGTCAAAAGAGGCAAAATATTAAAATTTACAAGATACCAATACACATTTGAAAGGATTACTCATTTTATACATAATTTTTACATATTGGTGATATAATGAGACGGTAAAAATTGAAGTAAAATTAATAAACTGTTTTTACTATACTCAAACTGTTTTGACATCAGTACTGATTAATTAAATGCTTTTATCCAACACTTGTATATAATGATACTATAATTTCTTTGGTTTTAAAGGAATAATGTGGCCTATAAGTCACTAGTGAGTTATAAGTCATAAGTCACTAGTAAGTTATGACTTATAAAACCCACTAGTGACTTATAGAAATCTTAAAAAGACAAATGTTTGGTTTATTTTTCTAGTTTTTATTAGAAAACCAATTTGAAACGGTAATAAGTCAACAAATAACCTAAAATGCTACAAACTTACAATCTACCTACTTATTAAAATTAACATTAACATTTATGGTAAAGCCGTAATTTGATATTTGAAGGAGCACCATCAAAAGTAACAGAAACTATTTTGATACCTAATTCACTTAAAAATTCTAAACATTTTTTTAACAAATTAGCTTATTCTCCATCACTTAAAC
Organism: Anoplophora glabripennis; assembly: GCF_000390285.2. Taxonomy (NCBI): domain Eukaryota; kingdom Metazoa; phylum Arthropoda; class Insecta; order Coleoptera; family Cerambycidae; genus Anoplophora; species Anoplophora glabripennis. The sequence goes on along the minus strand of NW_019416961.1, from coordinate 33,209 downwards.
CATTTGTCATGAAGTACCCAACAGGTATTTCCCAATGACTATTTATAGCTACAAACAAGGGCTTCCGTAGCTTCTGAAATATTATCCCCATATACTTCAGTGCCGACATCGACATATCCAGTGAATCGTTTCCCATTCCACTCAACACTTTGCATTATAGACGTTTCCTCAAATACCAAATTGCCCAAAATTTCACTGTTTGTTTCTCTTATTTTCAATTTAATAGCATTTGCAAATCCAGGTGTTCCATCTATAGATCTGTACCACTTAAAAATTGTTTTTGTATGTGGCAAAGCCATGTTAAAACTTCTTGCATAATTATAAGCATCTGTTGAATAAAAGCGTAACGTTAAGGCAAACGACCTAAGCTCAGGTGAATACTTTTTACGAGATTGTCATTTTCTTGATTTTTTACAGATTTCACCTAACATTCCAGGTGCTGATTCTTAAAAATACATATTGTTTACAGACACAGAAAGAATAAGTATTTTTCAACTGATACATTGAGCAGTTTCTGTTATCATATTTCTTTTACAGAAATTTCAGAAGAGAATTAAGGCTACAAATTGTGGCTTTTAGACGACTCTGTCTGCTGCAGACTTCGGATCTTTATTGTTTGCATTTTTATTTTTTTCTTACAAATACTCCAATTTTTTCTTGCTCTTTTTGGACTATCCATGTCAGAAGTATGGCATTCTCCAAAATATCGTGGATAAGGCCTTTTCCTAAAAATGATGAATTATCTATTCCAGATGTATTTTATATTAACAATTACGGTAGTGTTTATATAAAATAAAATGGTAATATATAAATAGGTAACAAGGTAGAATTTTCTTGGCATTTTTTAAAATGTACTGAATAAAAAAAATGTTAGATAGGTAAGCAGATAGCAAAATTATAGGTTGTAGATACTATACAAAGGATATATATTTTGTTAATTATATTTTTATAACTTACTTCACGTTTATAATTTTATTACGATTGGGTGATTCCATTCCTATTTCTGATGCAGTTAAAGTTGATCAATGTTTTGGTGATGTGTCACCAAATTTCAAATATATTTCAGGATGATCTGTAGCCTTATTTGTAGTAGATAACAAGCCTGATTGAGCACTCAGTGTCGATGACGATGAACATGTGGATATACTTTCTGGTTTTTGTTGCGGCAAGTGCAATACATCATTTAGAGAAATATTTTCCTTATTAGAATTGTCTGATCTATAAAAATTAAATAAAAAGGAAAAGAGGTACTAGGTAACTGTAAAGGTTTTTAACTTGTATATTTTAATCAATATAAAAGTTATTTTACCTGCTATAAGTAGAAGCTATTATTGGAATAGCTGTCTCTCTCAAGTACTTTATACCTGATGGCTTTGTCAGAAAATCATTAATCGCAAAATGATCAGAACAAACAAAAATGTTGTCGGTAATATTGACATCATCTAGGGAGAGCTTCCACAAGTTTCCCCTTCCAGAATCTTAGGAAATCTAAAAATTACAGGTATTACTCATAATATACTTATAATATTACTGAAACAAGAAAAAATAAGTTGAACAATTAAAAAATATATCTTTAATAATTTAGATAATGATTTAGTCAGTATTTTATCACTGCTAATAAGTACTAAATGTGAAACACCCTTGTGTAATTCCTCAAACGCCGCCCATGTTGCTTGTTTACTTACCTGTCAAAAGACCGCTGCTCGCCCTTTTTAAATAAAACTTTACAAATAACACACTTTCTGACCATGTCTTAGCACTAAATAAATGTCCATACATAAAAAGTACACAACAATAAGAGGAAAATGCCACACTAGACACAAATAAACTCAAATACGTTAATAGCGGCTACACACTTTTCCTTTGACGGCTGTCATCGACAATCGTCGAAATGCGGACGCAGGCGGGAATATTAATTCGACCAATAGAAATTTGTGTCTCCTGAAGATCTGATTTATTTATATACATTCGCAAACAAATACATCCAAAGCTCCTTCTAGTGGTTACAACTCGTTGGTACAAATAGACACTTGTTAATAAATTCAGAACGCATTGCCTCACAGTACTTATTAGTTGTGTATCTGTATTTTAAAATTCGACCAAAAGGGGGAGCAGGAATCAACTGAGACAACATTATTTTTCCTATTTTAAATTTACTATACCTTTTTTGCCTATTATTTTAGCATGTGTGAATACACTTGTTGCATAATTTCTATTTAATTGTTTTTTCGGTGTCTTTATTTAAAAACACATTTTCTTGTGCATGTGAAATTATTTATACCCTGCATTAAAGAAATCTCATATGAAAAACAGTTCAGGTGAAAAAATATTTCAAAATACTTATTTATTGTTAGTTTAATAATTAGTATTAGAAAAAAGAGCAAAACAACTAAAACCAAGAGTTACTTAACAACAGTCAATAGATAATTTAAGAGAAACAATTGGCAGACAATATAAAAAAACAAGATTTTTTAAAGGATATTTTCAAGATAATTTCCATTTTCCTGTAAGCATAGTCTAATTCTACGATTAAAATTACGACGAACTGTTGAAAAAATATGTATGTCATTCTTTACTTCCTCAGCTGCTGCAAAAATTCTTTGACAATAGGGTTGGAATAAACAACTTATTTTAAGTGACCTCATAAAAACTAGTCCACGGGTGGGAGATCTATCTCGACCTATCCATCTCCCAGGAAAATTTAAATTTAACCATTGTCTAACAGCTAATGTACAATGAGCAGAAGCTCTCCGTTATGTGCGTACCACATGTTTTCACGGGTAGCTAGTGGCACGTCTTCAAGCAATATTGGAAGTTGCTCATTTAAAAATTTCAAATATTCTGGATATCTGGCATGATACAGTCGTACATCAGCAGCACAGTTCTTGCAACATTAAAAAAATACTTGCAACATGTCAACATACTCGTCATTAGTATACATAATTTGTTATTTTAATCAATTCAGAAACTATTTACTATCTAGGCCGCAGGTAAAAAGTGACTAAAATCAATTAACAGTTTAAATTAATACTTCAAAATTAGACCAGGCAAGTTAGACAATAAATCAGCAATTTTTTTCTGATGAATCGATCGAGTTGTGGTTTTCGGCATTGTCTTCGGAAAAATATCAGGAAAAAAGTCTATATATTACACTTTGGGGCTGGATTGAAACTGCATTGCGTTTGCATAAAGTGCATCTTGGAGTGCATCAATTTTTCCGAATTTTCTAAAAATGGTAAAAATTTACTAAAAGTTGTAGAAATTAGGTTTTCGGGGTCGGAGATTCCGAATCTGACCCTGAAAAATATGCCCGAAGGCCTTTTGCCTTCTAAATTTCCACTCGGGGGTTTTTGGGGTCGGGGATTTCAATTCTGACAGTGATAAGTATGCCCGACGCCCCTGGAGCCCCCAGTGGGGGCAAGGGGGGGGGCTTCTGTAAAACATCGAATAGCTGAGTAATTGCCTTCTAAATTTCCACTCGGGGTTTTTGGGGTCGGGAATTCCGATTCTGACACTAAAAAGTATGCACGACGCCCGTGGGGTGGGCTTTCTGGAAAACATCGAAAGGCAGATTTTTGCAATAAAACTGCTCCATCCGCTTACCAACCATGATCTTGTAGGCTTATCTTTACATTGTAACACACGCAAATTTACAGAAATTAGACAAGAAGGGTAAGAAAAACTAACAGGAAATTAATGAGTCGAAAAGAATCCACCTTTATTCTGAGAACCAATTTTCTTTTTATTTGCAAGGCAATTAGTGAGACAACTACTATCATATGTTTATCTCTAACACTTTCACTATCATTCACAATTTTCATCATCAGTGTCTCCATCACTATCATCTATATTACATTTTCGACTATTTCAGGATTGGAACAGTTGTGCATGTAATTCCATGCTTCCTGCACCCACAAGATCTGCATTGTCGATAATCGGATTTTGTCGGGAATTGTTATGCATTATCCGCAGTAGCACGGGCCCAAGAGATTCTTTTGAAAATCCATGATCCATGAAATATTCTTCGGTTTTAAGGAATATTTCTTTGATTTAACGAAATGTGTCTCTTGGGAACGGATTGTCCAGGATTTCTCCAATTCTACGACAATTTTTCTCAGTGTTAGACAAGCTAATATTAATGGATATTTTCCAGTGTCAGATTCGGAATCCCTGACCCCGAAAACCCCTGAGTAGAAATTTAGAAGGCAATTACTCAGCTATTCGGTGTTTTACAGAAGGCCCCCCCTTGCCCCCTGGGGGGGCCCTGGAGTGTCGGACATATGTTTCAGTGTCAGAATCGAAATCCCCGACCCCAAAAACCCCTGGGTGGGGATTTAGAAGTCAATTACTCAGTTATTCAATGTTTTACAGAAGACCCCCCGCTTGCCCCCCTGGGGGGCCCCAGGGCCGTTGGGTATATTTTTCAGGGTCAAAAAACCTGTGCACACAAATTTCTACAACTTTTAGTCAATTTTTACCATTTTTAGAAAATTTGGAAAAATTGATGCACTTTATGCACCCACAATGCAGTTTCGTTCCAGCCCCAAAGTGTAATATATAGACTTTTTTCCTGATATTTTTCCGAAGACAATGCCGCAAACCGCAACTCGATCGGTTCATCAAAAAAAAATTGCCGTATTCTGGGTGATTTTGGTCTAACTTGCCTGGACTAAATTGAAATTTACAAGTATTATCAAATGACATTTACCTACTCGATTTTTTATTTATTTAAGCAACATTGGTATTTGTGGAGGTATAAATCCGTAACACTAATTTATGAATTAAAAAATATCTCCTCAACGGTTGGTTTTAGCCATTTTCAATAAGTATACCTTTTTTGTTCAAAATAGTCCAATATTTCATATTTTGTTAATAAAAGCTGTATACGGGGGTTGGCAAAAAAGTTACTACATACTCAATGCATAACGTTGCCTGCAGAGGGCGCCTCATACTCGACACTCAAAAATCATTATTATATTATTTTTCCCCATCTCTAAAAAACTTCTCTGTTGAAAATTTGAAACATTTCTGACTAAAATTATAGAAATTATTAAGGAAAAACCATTTTTTATTTTTCAGTTTAAGACCCTGTATCTTTTTTATTATGCGACTTGGGATATGTTAGGTTAAATCGACTTATTTTCACCCAAGGAATCTCTGGTATCATTTGTGCCCCTCCTTTAAATACACCTTATATAAACATGGATGGGGGTTGAAATTTGAAAAAATATCTCATTTCCTGAAATGTCTCAAAAAGACGTTTGATGTAGAGTGATTAAACTTGGACTAACGATTTATCTATTTCTCTGAATTTGCATTTAAATTACAGACCGTTTTCGATTTATTACTTGTTTAAATTACAGTATCATTGCTAGAGGGCGGACAATGTGTGTCTTTAACCCGAAGATTAGGTCAAATTCGGGTAAAGATGCGTACGCGTTCAAAAATGTATTGTGTATAAACTATGCAAAATATATTTACTATGTATAACAAATATATCGTTTTATCCTCGCGAAGATTTGCATCCTTTATTTAAAATCCGTAAATCATATGAACTGGTAAAACAACGAGAAAATAATTAAGTTAATTTAGTTCTAAAGAAATGAAATGACACTCGCGCCCATCTCTCGTCCATTCGTCGACATCGGTTGCGTTTATCGAATTCCCATTGGTCAGAATTCAAACTGCAGCCTTGTTATGAATGGAGCGTGGATTGGACTATTCTATCATGTGCGTCGCCTGAGGATATTCGTTACATTAACTCCTAATTTCCAATTAAAAAAACGACACTATTTTTAACTTAACTTTATTTAATAAATATGTAGTTATACAATTCCTGATTTTCTAAATATTTTATAAAGCCTAAAAATATATGTACTGTGGATTTTTCATGAATTATCACGTAAATTCCCGATGCATACCCGACACGCCACTGCGTCATGGATAATGTATCTATGTTTATGAATGACATATTTTTCAAGTATAACAATTTGTCGTGCTCTTCTTAGTAAAAGGTTTTTTCTCACTTTGTCCTTTAGATGACTTAAAAATGACGGCTAGGTGACCTTGTAGGCTTAAGCGAATCTGATATTCGTATTTAGTGACCTCAAAAATCTATGTACCTACTGTTTCACATTTCTCTAATGGTTTTTTTACAATTTGACCTTGAGATGACCTTGAATCTGACATGATAGCCTTGTTTATCATAATCAAGTATGGTGATACAACTTGTGCGAAATAACATATCTTTCATATATCCACACTCTCGTCGACTGCCAGACCTTCTAGGAGACTTTTTTGGGTGTTGTGCCTGTGAGAACTTTTTATCAGAAGGTCAAATACTATCGAAAAAAATTGGTTGCAACCAATTCGACGGGGAACCAAAATCCCATATACTGGATGCGTGGTTGCTTAGTACCTAGTTCTAAGGTCATGTTAGGTTTTAAAATAAAATTTGTAAATAGTTCATTGAATAATAATAAGGAAAACCGCCGCCCGCTTTATACGCCGCCGCCGACGGCGCGCGCGAAATTTTTATTTTTTTTTCGCTGATTGGCGGGCGTTGTGCCACAAAATTGTCGATTGACTATTTTGTTTATGGTTAATATAACAATTAAAACCCTTATAACAGTTTTGAAGTATAGTAAACGAATTACACATTATTTATTTTTCGTACATAAATACATTGGGGCTGACTGACCAGCTCTGTCTCCACATTCAGTAGACTGATTAACATAACTTTTATTTATATGCAATATAGAATTTGTATAACGATTCTCAGCCTTAGTAAAATCATTTTATTACCACGGTACTATGATAGCATACCTGCGACACCTGTTCTCAGTTTCGCTTGACTGACCACAGTATGTTTGTGTGCACAACTACTGTAATCAACTATAAAAAACTGGGCTTAGTAAATTCAAACAGTTTTTTTACCTCTGGCTCTTGGACTATTTTTTTTTTATTCTTTTCGTGTCAGAAATGATGCACAGAACTTGTGATTTTGAAAATCATTTAACTTCATGTAATATAATTGATATGTAAATCTAATTTAAAGAATTATGTAGTTTGATACTAATTTTTTACAACTGTAAACAGCTAGAGAGCAGCAAACTTATGTTTTTTCTTTTTTACAGGCAACTAAAAAGGAAACTGTGAAAGAGGATTTGGAAGAGGCAGATAATAAGGTGGAACAAAGTAGAGATCAGTTAGCCATTGAAATGTTCCACATATTGTCAAAAGAAAACGAATTTTCCGAGTATATATTGCAATTATTAAAGTTACAGCGGGGATATCATGAGAGCGCCTTAAAGAATTTGGAAACAGTAATACCTCAGCTGGAAAAAAAAATAGGTACAACATATTCTTGCATTGTGCAGCTTATATAACAAAATACAGAATTATGTCTTGGGAAGTGTTATTATAATGAGTAAATTCTCTCTCTAAAAAAAAAAAATCAGAGTTGATATCTACATCTTATTTTTTAATTTTCCAGTATGTTTAAAGAGAAGTAGGTAGGTAGAAATTACACCTCATCGACTCTAATATTTTTGTTTGATTGTGTATTTTTTCACTTGTTATTTAGGAAAAGGTATCCCAACAAGCTTCCTTCAAATTAATATACAAATGTATCGAATGGCAATCAATTTTTATATGTAAAGTTTCGTCTTTATAGGACCATCGTTAACATCATTTTTTTAAATACGGCCCTAGAAATTTTATTACATTTTTTGCAAGCGCTCATGATTCCCAATACTGTATTGCCTCAGCTCGCACCAGATTCAGACGTTTTGTCTTGAAAAATTCATCTTCAATATATTCATTCCAAATTTATCTAAATTTTTTATTTAGATTTCTATGTTTATTGAATTATCGTACACTCTAAGTCTCGTTAGACCCTGTGAAATCCACTTAGTTATTTAAACTATTACTATCACTTGGTCATACATAACTTAATAAGTTGTTGCGTTAAAATTAAAACATTACAATTTTAATTTTATTATGACAAATTAATTCTAAAACATGCATATGAACAACCAAAACTCCAAATGAATATGATATTTTAAAAAATTACAGTAAATGTTCAAAAATATTTCTGTTTTGGCAAATGTTGAAAAAGTGATATTATCGGAATTTATTATACCTGTAATCTCAACTATGAAAGAGCTTGGCATATGAATATCCTGAAAAAAAATTAAATCGGAATTTGTTTGAATTTTGAGCACTCGAGAAGCCTAGAAATAACTATAGGGATTAAAACTAATAATGTTTTATTGTAACACGTAATGGTAATAGTTTAAATAACTAGGTGGATTTCACAGGGTCTAACGACACTTAGAGTGTACTATAATTCAGTAAAAGTAGAAATCTAAATAAAAAATTTAGATAAAGGACCCCGCACAAATCTTATGGAAATTGGGTCCCGGTCAAATTCGCTGAATTTTTGATATTTGATAGAGTTCATCATACTTGTCAATTGTCTCAATGGCCGCAAAGCTCAAAAATGGATAGTTTGGCCGGTACAGAGCTTTAAAGCTCCGAATATCCTCCACGGATTTATGTATATGCGCAGTGTGTATAGACTTTTGAAATAGCCTATTTCATTTTTTTTATTATCTAGGTTTATATTTTTGAGGTTGCTGAATTCAGATCTGTTGTTAGATTTTCAAAATTGACAGTTGGCAGCTGTCAAATAGCTGTCAATGTGCTATAATAAAGCCAAAAACTTGTTTTTTTATGTTTTATCTTTCTTTTTTTTTAGTTCGATAAGTTCAAAGACGATATCAAATCAATAACAATGACTATCGGCAGCTGTCATTTAGCTGTCAACAATTCTTCAAAGTCCGGTAATAAAGTCAAAAAATTATTTTTTGTTTATAACTTCAAGTTTTTTAGATAAGTGAATATAAATATGATATAAAATTATGTAGTCATCAGCTTACAGCTGTCAACAAGCTGTCAACTAACTGTCAAAATGCAATAATAAAGTCAAAAAGTTACTTTTTTTAAAAAGCTTTAAGTTGCTTAGATCACTGAGTTCAAAAGTGATGTCATAAACTTATATCATGTTTGATTTCTTATCCACAAAGTTAAGCACAAAAAATAAGTTACTTGCTCTATTATTGCATTTTGACAGTTAGTTGACAGCTTGTTGACAGCTGTAAGCTGATGACTACATAATTTTATATCATATTTATATTCACTTATCTAAAAAACTTGAAGTTATAAACAAAAAATAATTTTTTGACTTTATTACCGGACTTTGAAGAATTGTTGACAGCTAAATGACAGCTGCCGATAGTCATTGTTATTGATTTGATATCGTCTTTGAACTTATCGAACTAAAAAAAAAGAAAGATAAAACATAAAAAAACAAGTTTTTGGCTTTATTATAGCACATTGACAGCTATTTGACAGCTGCCAACTGTCAATTTTGAAAATCTAACAACAGATCTGAATTCAGCAACCTCAAAAATATAAACCTAGATAATAAAAAAAATGAAATAGGCTATTTCAAAAGTCTATACACACTGCGCATATACATAAATCCGTGGAGGATATTCGGAGCTTTAAAGCTCTGTACCGGCCAAACTATCCATTTTTGAGCTTTGTGGCCATTGAGACAATTGACCAGTATGATGAACTCTATCACATATCAAAAATTCAGCGAATTTGACCGGGACCCAATTTCCATAAGATTTGTGCGGGGTCCTTTGGAACGAATACATTGAGGATGAATTTTTCGAGATAAAATGTCTGAATCAGATTTGGGCTGAAGCAATACAGTATTGGGGGTCATGAAGGCTTGCAAAAAATGTACTAAAATTTCCGTATTTAAAAAAATGAAGTTGATAATGATCCTGAAAAGACGAAACGCTACATATAAAAATTGATTATGCTATTTTTCAAATATTTCGAAAACTAGTCATGTTAGCCTTGATTTTTTTAGAGGCATAATGTTAGTCTCCTGATTACGCAACTTTGCCCCCATTTACCGTTTCCGACATCCCTGTTGTGAGAAGGGAATTTGTAACAGCCTGTATAGCTTGTTTAGAATGTCTATTCCCATTTTTTAATAAAATTAACTCTTAAATTTTTTTTTATCAAAAAGAAAAGTGATAATTTAGTAATAATTTAAACGAATAATGTATGTGTTAAATGTGTCATATGAGAGAATAAATTTACAATTACCTTGTCCTTTTAAGTTTTCTATTTGATATTTTTGTTAATGTATCTTTTAGGAAACAGTCCAGTAAGAAAAGTATTTGGTACAGCCCTAAAGGAACACCTTCGTATAACTGGTAAAAGAATTGCATATCCTCTAGAAATATGCATATCTGCACTTTCCCATTACGGTATGCTAGAGGAAGGTTTGTTCCGAGTAGCAGGTAGTTCTGCAAAAGTAAAACGATTAAAATTATCAATAGACTCTGGATGTTTTTCTGTATTAATACCTGAATATAGGGATGCACACGTTTTGGCTAGTCTTTTAAAATTATACTTAAGGGAATTGCCTGAACCTCTTCTTACCTATTACTTGCAAAAAGAATGGATGAATGCTATGCAATACCAAGGAATTCAGAGAATGGAAACTATTAAAAATATACTAGAAAAGTTGCCACAGGAAAACAAAGACAATTTAACTTACCTAATTCAATTTCTTTCTAAACTCAGTCAACATCCTGAAAACAAAATGTCGGCTTCAAATATTGCTATTGTCTTGTCACCTAACTTGTTGTGGTGTAAAGATGAAGAGGAAAGCGCTAACATGGGAAATTGTGTTTTAATAAATATGTTAATAGAATTTTTTATTAAAGAAGCCGATTTATTGTTTCCCAGTGATGTGGCTAAATATGTAAATCTTTCGAGGCTATTTCATGATGAGGAAACTACGAGATATAATAAAATATATAATGATTTAAAACCTGAAAGTCCAAAACCGAATACACGAAAAAAAAAATCGGCACCTATACCGCCAAATTTGTTAAATAAAATGGATCAAGACATTTCATTAAGAAGTTATGACGTCAGCAAATATAATAAGAACTTGGACAATTTAATGGTTAACGCAGGTGTTAATGCAGATTATTCGCTTAAAGAAAATTCAAATGAAAATATTAACAGAGATATAATCGATTCACATCAGAAACAACAAAGCGATAGTTTAGAGGTCACTGTCCAAAATGCACATATTTTAGACAAAGATTCGCAACGAGTTTGTATTCTAGATAGAAAAGAAATTGGTACGAATAATCAATCAAGTCCAAAAGTACATTCTTCATTTTGTCAAGAAGCCAAACATAATGTATCTGTAGATTCGACAAATCAGTTTACTGGTACCTCTGATCAAATACACAACAACAAACTAAGTGATAACAGCAAAATTTTGACGATAACTATAAATTCACATAAAACTGCTGATAATATCGACAATCAATTGAGGCAAAAAAATTTAGTTAACCGGCCAACCAAACCGGAAGTTCCAGCTAGACCACTGTCCCTAACAAAGAAGTCTGACAATACAGATTCAGTATTTAAAAAAACCCATTGTTCCCTTTATAACGTAGCAGATAGAATGCACCCGAGCATTATTAATATAAAAAGAGATAATGAAATAGCTCCAGCGAAACATGATATTCAGTGTGCGGAGAAAACAAAAACGGTGACAAAAATAGATGGAAATAACAAATCCCAAAATAAAGCTGATGAGCGTCCCATTTGTACCATAACTACAATGAAAATAAACGTAAATAGTAAGGAGTCAATAAATACACATACTCTTAGTGATTTCCAATACAAAACCAAATCCAATGAACAATTAAACTGTATTGAAAATGAATATTCAACTAATTGTGATAGAAAAAGTAGTCACATACGTGCAAAATCAGATGGTAGCATTATGGACTTGGAAGGAGAAAATAATACTTGTATGCAGGCATCATCTGTGTCATCTAGGAATTTAAGTAAACCGACGCAACCACCACCCCCTCCGCCCGAAGTATGATTTTATATATTTATATACATAGATATGATATATGCATAGGTATATCATTAATTTTTGTTAAATGTTTTATCAAAGCATGTTATAAATACATTTTATGAATTATTGTGGTAACTCAATAATCTTAACAAATATTGAACTTTCATTCAAACATTTCTTATTGCAAATATTTTCCTTCGTCTACAAAGTGTACCACTTAATATTCCCACTGGCGCACAGTGGGAAATATGGCAAAAATTTTGCACACGGCTATTTTAACCAAATGGTGTTAATTTCTTTTTTATTCTTCAAATATATACCTATCTATATATGAATTTTTTAAATCGAGTGAGAGCCCATCAGTCTCAACACCAAAGATAATAATTCGGTATTTAAAAATAAACATAAAAAATTTCGTAACTGAGGTTGATTAAACAACGAAAATAATCACGTAGCTTCACAATACTTTTCAACCTTAAACCTGAACCCAAAAACATAACCTCAAATTCATCAAATCTAACCACAAAGTAACACTGACTTTTCTAAATCTATGGGTATAATTCCTTGAAAACTATATTTTTGAGCTTACATTTCCTAACTCCAAAACCATAAACTTACACCCATAAAAACCTAACCTCAAACCTTTCAAAACCTAACTCCAAACACTCAAAACTTAACATCAAATTCTAAAAACGAGCTAGAAATTCATAGAATGTGTATGTTGCACACCAAATAATAAAAGTTCTTAAAAACTGTTTTCTGGGACTTATATTTTTTATTTTTGAAGCCCCTAACCTCTATTTTGGAATATCTAACCTCAAATCCAAATAATCTGAACTAGAAAGTAAATAGAAGGATATTTTCCAAACCAAAGAATGTAACTCATTGAAAACTCTATTCTGGGCTAATATTTTGTATTTCTGAAGCCTCAAACCTGTTATGTCCATAAAAACCTAACCTCAAACCCTTGAAACTTAGTCTCAAATCCACAGAAGTAAGTGGACATTTAGATAGATAAAATTTCATTCAATAAATTATAAAAATTTCAACAATTTAAGCTAAACTGTCAAACTGAAAATTTATATTTACCGAAATTATTCGATGGATTGCATTTCGATATCCTTATTAATATAAGACTTAATCCCTTTTACCGCGTCAAGGTAGCAGTCTTTAAAAGGGTTGTTTTTCTGTTTTTTTTTATTTATTTTTCTTTTTGTTTTTTCTTTTGTTTTTTCTTCTAATTTTTATTCAATACAATATAGACTCTTTAATCCGAACTCACCTTAATTCAAATATCCACTAATCCGGCCCAACGAATGCCCGTTTCAATGGTCCTCCTCAACAAGTAACATTGCTCCGCATGTTGCAGGCATAATTATCAAGAAAGAAATGAGTACTAAAAAGCAAACATATCACTGATTTCTTTTGTAACTATTAAACTGTTTCAATGGTTTTTTAAAGTCTTCTTTTTAATTTTTAATAAATTTGACGATAATGTTTGGTTTTATTGTTATTTTTTGCCTTCTCAGTAACACATAAAATCTAATTCATATTATATGAATGTAAATAAACATTTATATATGTACATATTTACTATCCAGTAATCCGAAAATATCAGTAATTCGAGCTTATCCCTTTAAGCCTTAATTAGTTCGTATTAGAGTCTATACTGTATTACAAAAATTTTCATTTTATTTTTAAATACCTAATTATTATCTTTGGTGTTGAGGCTAATGGGTTCTCACTCGATTTAAAAATTCCTATATAGTTATATCAAATTATTGCACCAGGATCATAAAATTAAGCATTTTTGAAGAAGAATAAAAAGAGAAATTACCACTGTACAGTACAGTACAGAGTACGTAGAATTTTTCCCATATTTCCCACTGTGTGGCGTTTCTTTAGAAACTTAAATCATATTTTCAATCGGTGCTTTATTGGTGAAGTAGTTATAGGTATTCTGTAAATGTTTGAAGTCCATATTCAGAATGATCAATTTTTCGTCTAAATCTAATAGATAATGATTAATTAGAAATTTTATTAATACAATTTCAAATGTTTTTAAAAGTATTTTTCCTCGATAAATTATTTTCTACACCTTACACTTTCGATGAATCAACCTGCATTATTTTTATAAAGTGAATTATTTGTTTAAAGGGTCTAGCCGGATAAGCATGGTGATTGGCCCCCATGACTAATGTGTAAAGTAATATAAGTTTTGATATTAGCACACAATGAAAACATCGTACATATCCCTTTTAGCGCAAGTTCTCAAACTACTTTAGAGATAACGTGCAGAATTTTTCAAATTAATTTTTCTCAAAAACTACAACTGATAAAAAAATGGAACCAATGCGGATCTTTGAGGAATATTTCAGAGAATATTATAGATTTTTTTCAGATTTTTACATAATTTTCAATGCCTAAAAAAATGGAAAATAATTTTGATAATTTTTTTTAAACCTTATTTTTACTAGTACCTCTACCTCATTTCTATAATAACTTACACGTTTAAGGAAGCATTATACATTACAGCTTTGCCTACTACATATGTAATACCTAAAAATAATGTTAAAATATACATCTCATTATATTGTAATTAACATTAAGTAATATACAGAGTGTTTATTAAGTACTTGCACAAAATTTAGAGGGTCAATCTTTGACTAATTTTTAGATAAAAAGTTTATATGAACATGGGTCCACAACGGCTTGATTCTTGAGATACAGGACGCCCAAAAAAATTTTTTGTTTGGTATTTTGATATTTTTGTTCAATAACATGACAACTTGATGAAATTCGAGAAACTGGGAATATCGATAATGAGAAACTCAAATATTTACTTAGTTTTTTATTTAATGTTAGAGGGCGCCACATACAGTGTTGCACCTGGATTTAAATAACCATAACTTTTTTGTGCAGCACTGCATGTCATTTTTGACTCAATATATCTATTTTCCATTCAATTTTAGGTATAAAAGGTACTCTTAGTACTTGTAACTGAAAGCAGCCGTTTTGTAAAAAAACGGGTTTAAAATTAAACCTGCGTTGGAATTTGGAAGTACAATCATTAAGAGTTTTTCAAAAATAAGTGAAAAAAATAGTCTTTATTGATTGTATTGTGATGTGACAAACTTAGATCATTTACAAGACTAAGACTAAACTACTACTAATAATTCCAATAATTGCAAAACAAAAATTTTTTTTGGGCACCCTGTATCAAGAACCAAGCCACCGCAGACCCATGTTTATATGAACTTTTTATCTTAAAATTAGTGAAAGTTTCACCTTTTAAAGTTTGTACAAGTACTTAATAAACACCCTGTATAATCTTGCTTAATCAGTTTAAAAAAAAATTGATAGTTGTTATATTTCATTAAATACATAGCCGCATGAGATTTTATTAATACTACAGGATAAAAAGGAATGATATGTGATACTATGGGTACTTTATTTGAATACGAAAAATAGGTTGTGTGGTATAGAAAACAATAGTAGACAAGTGAAAACCATCACACACCACACAGTTAGCTATATAAATATACATATTACTAAATATATGCTGAGATGTATATTTTGACATTATTTTTAGATATCATATATGCAGTAGGTAAAGGGGTAAGTATATGTTTCCTTAAATGTATAAGTTATTATGGAAATGATGTAGAGGTACTAGTAAAAATAAGGTTTTTATTTTATTACGTAAAAAGAGCCTTTTGGATTTTAATGAGCTTTGTTGTAGTAAAAGTACATACTCTATAGAATATCTACAATTTTTTTAATTGGTGGAAGTATGTAAGAATTTGGAAAAAAAATTTTCAAAATTATTTTCCATTTTTTAGACCACTGAAAATCATGCAAAAATCTGAAGAAAATCTATAATATTCTCTGAAATATTTCTAAAAGATCTGATTGGTTCCATATTTTTATCTGCTGTAATTTGTGAGAAAACTTAATTGGAAAAATAACCTCTGCACGTTAACCAAAAGTATTTTAAACCGGCGCTAAAAGCGGTATGTATGATGTTTTCATTGTAAGCTAATATTAAAACTTATATTATGTTACACATTAGTCATGGGGACCATATATCCTGGCTAGACCCTTTGTTTCTAAATTGCAAAATTTAATATACTTCCGATTAAACTGTTTTGTTAATCCTTTATCTAATGTTAAGAAAATTTCATTGATTGCATTAGAAAAGTTATAGAACTTTAATCTTGTTAAGAAACACTAAATAAAATTGGGAATAAAGCTGGATTCATAGAACAAAAAACTTAAGCCGTTTGCTAAAACCACAAGACATATTAGAAATTTGTGAGTTATGAGAGACTAAACTAACTTTTGTCGTTAACATTTTCAAAATAAAATTTTAATGGATGAAACTATATGTATTTATTTAATACAATATTATCCTCATTTATTTGATTATATTTTAGTTGGTGTATCCGATTTTGTTGCGTTACATAAAAAAGTCTGATTATTTATAGAAAATTTTACTTACGGTTTTACGAATATTTACAGGTATGGGTAGGATGGTAAGCATTAAAACAATAGTTCAATTCATATTGAGTAATTTATTACAAAAATTTAACAAACCAATCATACTCTTGGACACACATACGGTTGTATACCACATTGTTTTCCCAAGGAACTTATTCTGTATCCGATAATTCTGATACAAAAAAATTTTTCAAATTATTTCTCATTGTGTATAATAATTGTGATGTACGACTAGCTGATAAACGTCACATAGACTGCAAAGGTTGAATTTCATCGGAGAACATCGGTATCTACAAATCCTAGAGGATACCTAATTCAATCTATTTCAAATAAAAACAATAACTAATCAGAATGCAGAAAGAGGGTTTTAACTACATATGTCTAATACCATCTAATACTCGCCCATAATGATAGATAGAAATTGCATTTTTAACATATTTTAAATTTTTTCTTAACTGGCAGTTCTTCACCTCTTGTGCTTGCATACGAATTAAGTTTTTTACCTACATTATAAATGCACCTGTTACGAATTAAGTCTTACAGCCTATGATTATAGCATACGGCTTAAGTTTAACATACTATGAATGCAAATTGCAGAATTTAATTTTCTATGGAATGTATATACTTCCTGATCCACCATAAGTGTCACCTCCTATTTTCTCCGTTATTTTTCGAAATAGAAAATAAAGGAAGTATAAACTTACAGACTTATGTTGGGAGGACATCAGGTTATATATATATATATATATATATATTTATTAAACATAAATCTGACTCTAACAATNACAATGACATGCCTAGCCTTATATTCTTTGAATATTTTATAGTAAATAGATATAATATATATACAGTGCGTCCCAGAAGTAACGCAAAAAATTCATATTTTATTTTGTGTTGCATTTTCGCAAAAAAGCTAAAACACGTCAATTAGTAAATACGAATTGTCATTTTGTCACGTTGCTTAAACCTTTTTTGCGGTATTTTTCATAAACCTATGCGAGAACAGTGCAACAGCAAAAAAATGGGAATTTGTAAATGTTTTGTGTTTTCGATGATTGTAGGTACATGTTTTTATGTATTGATATGTTGGCGTTTTCGGTGATAGGATGAACGGTAGTGTGTGGATTTTCAGTGACAGCTAAACATAACATTTTGCCTATCATTTTTCGGCACTATTGTTGGCCTTCCGGATCTAGCCAGATCTCTAACATGTCCAGCGTCTTCAAATTTGCGTATTAATCTGCATACTGTAGACGGAGGTATTGGTTGTTCTGGATACTTGGCATTGGACAATTGACATACTTCATCATAATTACGGATCCTATCTCTGCATCCAACCATAATTAGGATTTCAATTCTTTGTTTCTCACTTAAACGCAACACCGTAATGTAAAGTTATGGTATTTGTAACTATCACAATGATATGAGGCACTCTTGCATTCGTTAACTGTCGTATTCAAAACAATTCCTAGCCGCTGTGATCGGGTGAACCTACCCAATCTACATAGAAACATGTAGCTACAATCAACCAAAACACATTTTTTGCTGTGGCACTGTTCTCGCATCAGTTTGTGATACCTACTTTTGTTGCTTTTTTTCGCACCTGTCGAAGTAGGCCAAACCCTAAATCGACGAATTTCCCTTCAAAAGGGCTATCCATTTATGCTTAAAAAATTTGGCAGTGCTATTTAAGCAACGTGACAAAACGACAATTCCTATTTACTAATTGACGTGTTTTAGCGTTTTTGTGAAAATGCAACACAAAATAAAATACGAATTTTTTGCGTTACTTCTAGGACGCATTGTATATAGGATTAATATGTGTTATTTTAAATGATACAGTTTTACATATTTGTGTAGAATGTGTCCTATATTGTAGTGATATAAGATTTTATATTTTATCTCTAATTGTAAGGAAGATATGGTAAAAACAATGAACCTAATGTAATAGAAAGGAAGTATTACTATTTGCCGGACAATAAATCTTTGTTATGAAATTATGTTAGTGGCACATTTTTGTTATCATCTATTTCTCCTTTATTGTTAGAGATAGACTCGTCAAATTTTATATTGCTTTAATCATAAACATTCCATTCTATACATATGTAAAAATATTCAGGGAGTTCAATTGAAAAAACTTATATTATATCTGTAACGCGATGTTCATTTGCCTTGTCAACTAAGTTTTTGAATTCCTGAATAAAATTTTTTGTTCTCATAATAAAAAAATGTCACAATGAAATCTACATGTATGACGATAAAATATTTTTATGCCAAATTGAAACTTACTGTATTCCATTTATGGATAGCTCTAATTGAAAATATATCTTTTAGTTTTTAAAGCAAGGAAATGTTAAGTGGCAAACATAATAAATATCAATCTTCGATTATCAGATTACCCATTATTTTCTAAAAGAAAATTTAGGCTGTAACAAGAAATAAAATGAATTGTTAGTGCCTAATGCCGTCCTAATATTTGTGTACTGTGTAATTGTGTATAAGTGATAAAATATATTGTGTAAGTTTTAAGCTATTTTTTGTTATTCTTGTTACAAATCATATCTTTTTTAGATACTGACTAATCTGCAAATGCATAAAATAAAATCTAACCTCAAAATTCGTGTAATCCAGTAAAATTATTTTCAATTTAGTTTTGTACCCAATAATAACTGGAACTAATGATTTTTTTACAAAGCAATCATTT
Source organism: Anoplophora glabripennis (assembly GCF_000390285.2). Classification (NCBI taxonomy): domain Eukaryota; kingdom Metazoa; phylum Arthropoda; class Insecta; order Coleoptera; family Cerambycidae; genus Anoplophora; species Anoplophora glabripennis. Next base: position 14,025 of record NW_019416961.1, on the reverse strand, counting down.
TTGCAATAAAATATATCTTCATTTACTACCTACCTCTTCTGATGGTTATGGTTAGTTTATAAAAAAGTATTAGTCCTAACTTAGCCGTAACTTAACCTTAATCTTAGTCCTAAAAAGTTAAATGTACTGTCGTGGAATATGATCGATGGGATCGGTAAGGACGGCATGGGCTCTCGGTGGAGACCTCGGAAGTTCGAATCGAGCTCCACGTTGGGCGCCATGTCGTGGTATATGACCGTTTGTGTCTAATGTTTGAGAATTGTGCGGGGAATTAGCAACATGGGCTCGCCGCGAAGACGTCGAAGCTGGACTTCGAGCTCCATGTCGAGCGCCATGTCGCGGAATATGATCTGAATGCGGTGTTTGGTCGGCATGGGTCCTCAGTGGAGACATCGGGACTTCTAATCGAGCTCCTCGTTGGAAACCATGTCGCAACCTATGATCTGGGATGTCAGTTCCCTTGACCGGGCTCCGCGGCAGAAACGCACGGAGTTCACGGGGATCGTCGCTATCGACGCCCGGTCGCACTATATTCTCTGACGACTGGAATCTGTGGTGTATATGACCTACAGACGTGGTGTCTAGGACACGAGCTCGCGGGGGAGATCTCGACGAAGAATGTCGAGCTCCGCGTTGAGCGCTGTGTCGGGTTAGACTTTCTTGATATGGACCACTTAGGCGGTGATCGTATGTTCGGGGGAAATCATGAGAATGGACGGGCGACGTAAAAGTATTGTTTTGATAAAAAAGGCCGGCTTCGTCACCTATGACGTAGTCGGCTAAGGGGTTTTCGCTTACTATGGCACCCGAACGCGATGCGCATTGCTCCCGCTGGATACCACTTCGTAAAAAAGCTGAATGAACTGTAGCGTCGTCACCGACGGCTAGCTCACGTTCCGAAACACCCGACCTCGGAAGTAGGCCGCTATCGGGGCCAGACCGTGAACCGTGGTTGGACTCATGGGATTCCCCGGACCCTACCAGTTGGTACGTAGGTTGAACCTCGTCCCGAGTATCTGTGGGTGACCCACTTCGTGGTAACTCTTGGTTGCTACTCGGATCCGCGAGTGCGTCGTGAGGGGTGGTCGAGATGGTGCCAGTAACTCGCGTAGCAGCGGACCTCAACGCGTACGGCGCTGTGGCTGCGCCGTGCCGCGTACTTCCGCGAGCCACCATCTTCGGTCCCTCAGACTCTTCGCGGAGCATCGATATAGCGTTGGCAGGAGAGGCCATTTCCTCTTTCACCCCGAATGTCGAGAGATCTTTCGCCGGCAAACAGGTGTGAGGGCAGTTCGTGTGACCGCTGGTCTCTCCGATTTGGGACGAGGTCTCGTCCAGCTCAGTCTTGATCATACTCACACGATCTAATTTATTATTCGTAGTATTACCTTCGAGGGCACCAATCCTCGTAGCACTGGATTTCGTAGTCGCGTCGCAGGGGTTCATCTTCCCCGTACGACAATGTCGGAGCAAGCTCTTTTGCTCCGAAAGTCTTGTAGACGTCTTGTAGTAAGCACTGACTCTACTATTAAATGTGGGTCTCTCGAGGGAGCCCTAGAAGTAAGGATAACTTCTTTACTAAATTTGGAAGTACGCCGCCACAATAACGTGCGTACTATTGCTTTGTGCCCGTGGGTCACAAAGTAAATGCCTCGTAGGGGTTTGACGAGGAAGGTTGCCTCGACGAGTGACCGCCTAGAAGTTTGACGAGGAAGATTGCCTCGGATTTGCAGATCTCAATGGAGTCTGAATTGTAGGTCTCGTAGGAGCCTATGTGTGTACTTTGTACCGAGGTGCGGGTCTCTCGATGGAGCCGGCACAGTCGGAATCAAAGTCTTCGTCGGAGGGTCGCAAGCCTCGGACGGTATGCAGGTCTCTGGAGGAGCCTGAAAGTATCGCTGTTTCGTCGCAGGGGGCGATCGAACAGGATCTTCGCCTCAGGTTGGGCTACCTCGGGCGGGACGCAGGTCTCTGGAGGAGCCTGGAGTATCGCTGTGTCGATGCGAATGGCTATCGCACAGGATCTTCGTCGGAGGTGGTCAGTCTCGGACGGTTTCGCAGGTCGCAAGTGGATCCTGGAGTTTACCGCTGTTTCGATGCAGGGGGCTATCGAACAGGGTCTTCACCTCAGGCTAGGCTACCTCGGGTGGTTGTCTCGTTAAGCGAGTAGTGGTTGCAAAGCACTATCAATATCACGTCGAGGAATGGCAGCCTCGACGGAAGCCTCGTGAAGCGAGCCTGTGAGCTTGAGCTCCAAAGTTCTTGAGCTTGATGACAGGGTTTTTTCAATCAAACCGTGGAAGATATGTTAAAAGTATATATTGAATAAAATTAATAAACAACAAAGATTCACAATTAACATATACAAGTTATTTACCATGAATAAGATTTGTTACAATTCGCTCTGTATCGCTTTCCGTCTCATGTACTCCCACTGAAGTACTGTAAACGTCAAAAGTAGACGTTCGATCACTTTTGTGGGATTTCCATACTTTTGGCGGACCGGGCCTTGAATTGTCCGCCAAAATCTCGAACCAAAATCATCCATCGTCCCCATCAACGCCGGGACTCGTTCCCCTCTGGCCTCTCCGGATAGTCGATGTCGGCGTCGGGGATTTTGGAGTTTTTTCCCGGTTTGGGAAAAACTCTACCCGCGGTCTCGGCTTAGGCTGCCGAGCATCGCATCCAACCGCCAGAGCGGTGGAACCTTCGGAAGACGGTCCTTTCGGCCCAAAGACGGGGAAATTGGAAACATCGGTGAAATTTTCCCCGTCTTCGTAAAAGGGCTTACGGAGGTCTTATTTCTTGATGGATTCATTTGAAATTTTGTCTGTAGATACACGGCATGACATAGTGCCGTGGTTGGAGGGTTCGACCGAGATCGCGCGGATACTTTCGGCGGCAGCTCTAAAGGCGTGAAAACCTATTATGGCTTAGCTGGCCGTTAGTAGTCGGGCGATTCGGTTCGAATTTGGATATGACAACCACCTAGCGATACTCTAGTGTGGTTGGAGGGTTCGGCCGAGATCGAATGAGCGGAACGGCTGAAAACGCGGAAAACGTGAAATCCGCGTTTCCCCGTATAACGGCGTTTTGGCTCATCCGATTCGGACGAAAATTTAGTAAGATAATGCTAGCGACTTGAGGAGTGCTGCATTAAATTTTGACACCGATCGCTCAATAACTTTTGGAGTTATTGGCGATAGCGTCCTTGACCAATTCAAAAGGGTGGTGAAATTTCTAATGGCCATTTCCAAATGTCATCGTGAAGCGTCCCGGGGTTCGACTGCAGGTTGCGAGAGCAGCGGCAGTGGTCACTGCGCGCCGGGATGGCAGACCCAGGCGAGATCGGTCGCGATGCGGGTGACACTGGAAAGGTCGGTGAAATTGGTCTTTAACGCTCTGGGAGCGCTATCGCCGTGAGGACCGATGTCTCAAGACTCCTATAGAGGCTTTTTCATTCTGCCCGGCCGACGGCGATTGATTTCGCAACCGTGGCGGGTTTTTGGTTTGAATTGGAAAGGTAGGTGAATGTGATTGTTTCGCCTCCCTTCCAATTCAGCGGTCTCCGGCATATCCGTAGGTACAAGATTATGACTTCTATGAATATACGGGGTATTCTGAAATCCTGAAGCTCGCTCGAAGTGTGGAATACGACAGTACAGAATGTAATGTATTGGTTTATAAAAATCTTAACCTTGCCCTAGTTCTATACATTACATTTTTCGGATCGTAACGGGTTATAATTCTGAAATCGTGAATTAAAAGAGCTAATAAAATGACGGACCACTTTTTAACTACTAGTTTATGATCGAATACACCATTTTAATATTTTTGAAAAGGCGTTAGGGAAAGTTTTTTTAGTTTTTAAATCAATCTGCGCAAAACTAATACCTAATAGACACTAATAAATTATTACTGAAGCCAATCCTCGGAGATTATATCAAAAGTTTGTAATGAAATTTTACATTTTGAGTCTTTAGTTTTACGTATTTGTTGATGTTTTTTCTCTGGAAAACCATCCATCTGATATAATTTGTAACATACACATTAGAGATTTGTAACATACACATTAGAGTGACCAGATCAGTGAACTCGATTGTTTAAAGGCTTAATATAAACATTGTAATTGATACTGTGCAATAAGAAGAGTTATGGCAGGAATCAACTCTCGATATCAGATTATTTAGAACTTATTTGCATGTACTAGAACAATTTCTACGCCTTCATTTTCTTTTTCTTATGTTAATATGCATGAAAATTTAATTTTAAGGCAGCATAAATTTGTAATCTATGTATAACCAACAACAGCAGTGGTAATAAAAAAATTCTTGATTACTACAAATGAATTATCGATATATAAATTTATATAAAAATTTAAATTTGTCACGTGATCAATAACGCATTGTGACATCATTTAGTGCGACCGACACAACATGCTTCTCAGCCGTCTGCAACCTAGTTCCCGATGCTGGTTCTTGTTCGTGGCCCTCAGGAGCAGGAAGATATCCTGAAGGTAACCAGATGCTGCCACTTCGTGTTCAGGTGGAAGTACAGCGGGCAGGACTGTACCCACGCAGTGCTATGCCGCTGCCAGTGCTTCGGCCATGCCCAGTCACTGCACCGCGGCGGCTAAGTGCGGAGAGAGTCATCAAATCGGCAATCAGGAAAAGGACGACAAGGAGGTCACGGCAAGAGACCCCCAGACATCTTTAAAACAAACAGCTAAGTCGTTGCAACCCCCAAAGGTGACCGTAGCCAAAATAGTCCAAGCATTATAGAGGTGTGCTTACAGAAATTATTACCTGGAAAAAATATGACCGTATAGGAAATTAAATTTTAAATTGTATTTCTCCTTCTTTAAACTCGATCCAAAATGGCGAACATGGGCAAACAAATTCGCAAAGTTGCAAAAAACAGTTTTTTTTAACTAACGAAAAAACTTTAGCTCCTTTCGAAAAATATTAAATGAAAAAGTTGAAGGTTTTAAAAAGATCTATTGACAGATTTTTATAAGTATCGATTGCTTCGTTACTTTTGGAGATATATCGAAAAACCGTAAAAAATCTCTTTTCTTCTATAACTCGTTTACATTTATGTTTCCATACTTACTATTTACTGTAAGCATAGCCGGCGTCAAGCCAAAAAAAGCACATTTTTTGAAAAAATAAAACCGAATGCTGTATATCACTGGGAGGTCTGTTACCCTCGTGGCTGAAAATTATTGTCTTTGCACTGGCTAAAAGCACTTGAGTTTGATAGTGTATGGCCTTCTTAGAAAGGGTTCGTAGCGATCGGGAAGTCAGGGAATTCATTATTCTTCTGTAACGTACTTTACTGGGTTTTGATTTTGGTGGTGACGGTTCTGACGTTACTTGTACCCTGGTAGACTACCAACTCTAAACGGAATCTTAATTCACAATTTCAAATTCAAATTTACTATTTTTATTGACGTCACTGACGTCCCTATTTGGACGCCTAATTTTGTGACGACCCTAGACTACTATTTTATCGACAGCGGTGGTTGGCAGCCGGCGGTGGTGAGTGACGTCACATTAACGTACTCCGGATTAAATCTTTTTGTTCGGTTTGTCTCGGGCGCCAGTTTCCCTATCTTTTACGTGGGGGAAACTCCACGTGAACCCTACCCTCGGTTTAGAGTAGGTACTCTGGATAGTTGCAGTGAAGAATGTTTAAATCCAGGGGTCGGTTATATTTCTCTTACTTTTACTCAAAGTAGTTCTCTGAGTGTAGTGTTATTTTCCTTTTAAAATAAACGGACTTATCAGTGTAGGTCACAAAAAGATAGTGCGACTTTTTACTGATTGGAATTTTATCAAGCTTGTCGGCGTTAAAATAAATACAACTGGAAATATCTTTTATTTCATACTGTCCGATATATTGCTATTTCCCGGATTCATTTGCGGCCGGTAAGTGAGCTATTACAGTATCAGAGCCTGTAAATTCATTTGCGGCCGGTAAGTGAGCTATTACAGTATTAGAGCCGGTAAATTCATTTGCGGCCGGTAAGTGAGCTATTACAGTATCAGAGCCGGTAAATGTTGCCTAGCAACATGACATATCACAAACAATATTATAAAATGACAAATCAAGCGATGTCAAACAAAAATTTGATAATAGAAATTTCTGCTCGTTAAAAATAGAAAGACAGTATGAAATAAAATATACGATACACGGCCGTTAGGTGTTATTACAGTACTCGTTTTTATTCCGGACTCGGCTCCTACGTCGCCTCGTCCGTAAAACAACTCGTATTGTAATAAGTCACCTACCGGACTTGTAACGTAAAATACTATACTAGATTTATTTTACATTACTAAGGCCTACGGCAATTGAAACATTCAAAAGTAAAACAGATACTAATTACAATTTTTATAAACAACTAAAATCAGAAATGTAAAAATAATTTACAAACGGCGTGAATAAAACAAAATGGGTTAGAGCAATTATTTATTACGGGATTAAAAATGCCTATTCCGTTTCCCGGCGCTGTAAATAAATACCAAATTAAAACATAGTCAAATATCGGTGGTCAGGACACAAAAATCTGTACGGTAGGCAAATGCAGTATTACGCGTTTAGTTTATTTTTACAATAAATAATCTCATACTTGAAACGGTACGCTAAATTAGTTATTCGGTTTTAGTTGCGGTCAGTGCTAGAAAGGAAAAGAAAGTTAGCAAATCCGAGTAGTAGATAATCAACAAATGTGCCGTTTCCAAATTTTTATTGTTTTAAAATGTTTAGTAATATTTAATTCTTTAATTACAATTTTATTTTTCCGATCCTAACCATTTTTAAGAGCAATATTCACGTTTGATTAAAGTTTTTTCCCAACTCCCATAAGAGCCTGTGTAAAAGAGCATAATTTTTCAAATCATTTTTCAAAAAAACTACGTTGTCAATCGATCTGATATTTTTACACAAGTCAGTTTGCATATTTATTAACAGATTTCAATTGCTTTGAAAACATTCTTACCATTTTTCTTTTGGTATCGAACCTCCTTAAAGGCGGAAATACACATATCAGTAAAATAGGTAAGTAACTTGCATGCTAAGAAATGGCATATGCCGGCGGATGGCACACTGCTGATACATTTGCAAGTAAAATGGAATGCCTTGTTAGTATACGGCTTATTGGCATGTCAGTAGGTAGCAAGTAGACACGTTCCGACATGCAGCTTAAACTCCCCCGAAACCCCCCGCCTCATATTGCATGCCAAAAAATCAAATGATGTGCAATTTACTTGCACGCCTTCTACAGGCATGCCTTTTAATAAATACACAGGAGCTATCTCCTGCAAGCTACTTGCATGATATTGTGCAAGCAAGAGGCATGTGTATTTCCGCCTTAACGTCTTCCGCTGGCGATGTTATTCACAGTCAACCAGCAGTTTCAGTCAAGGTACCCAACTACGTTCGTCAAAACGAGGGCGATGTTATTCACAGTCAACCCGCCGCCTGACAACGCCGCCGCCGCACCGTCCAGCACTTAGTTCAAATAGAGTTCAAAACTCGGCAGGACGTATGCCAATACAGGGCAAGTGAAAATAGGAAAATACAATTTGCTTACTTATTCCGGGTCGCTGCTCCTGGTGGCTAACTCCTTCGGTTCGGATGGCGGTCTCTGGGCCGGTTTCAGGTCCTCGGGGTGGTCCTCAGGCTGGAGCTGGAGCTCTTCGAGTTCAGGATCTGAACTGCTTATTTTCGTCCAGGAACGGTGGTTTCATTGCCTCAATCCCCCCTTAACTGATCAGGAGTCTTGGTGGGATTATGCGCGCGGCATTCGTCAGAGTGGGGCAAACGGACGGTTCAGCTCGACTCGCGGATAATAATTGCTCTTGCCAATTAAGTTAATTAAATAAATAAATAGCGAAACCCTTACACAAAACTTGACATTAATACTGGTTCATTACACTTCATACAAAACGGAAGTCGGGGAATTTTAAAAATATTCATGAAAGTCAGGGAATTTGATGTTTGCAACTGGAAATTTGTGAAAGCTGGTCCTGGGTTCTTATTTACTTCTTCTTAGTAGTTCTTACATGCTATGCAATCTTGATCCGATAGACGATCGATAATTTCCGAGCGTATTTTTAAATTCATTTATTTGCTATGCTAGAAGCCGTTGAACAAATTTCAACCAATCATAAAGCTTAGAAATATATTTCTATAATGTCTATAAATCTGTATTTGCTTAGAAAAACATTTGTTTCTAAGTTGAATCTTACAAGTTTATATTGTAAGTGTATTTAACGGCCTTTGAGGTTCTACTTTTACAATAGAAGTTAGAAGTTATCAATGTTATCATTATATTTTATAAGGTAAGTGTTTAATTATTTTGTTTATTTATTTAGTTAACTGTTGATTATAATAAGTTTTAGGTTAGTATTTCTTTAATTGTAAATAAGTATTGTCGAGATAACACTTGGTCGTTTTCGGTGATTTTGCACTTCATGGCACCAGAACGTGGAGAATAGGTGGCAGTCGATGCCTCCCTTGGAGTTCGAGCCTCACGTTGGGCGCCATGTCGTAATAAAACTTGGTCTTTTGTATGGAGACCGACGGTTTCCCGATCCGTAGCACCGGAACGCGGGAAGTGTATGGCAGAAGGTGCCATCTACGGAGTTCGAACCCCACGCTCGCTGCCAGGTCGTAAACTATAGTCTGATATGTTGTTTTCCCCTTGACCCACCGGATGGTGTTGGCGGGTAACCTCGTCGAGATTGATTATGGGTGGACCATGTCGTAGTAAATCATGTGACCTATCAGGCTCGATGGGTGCGCATGGAGGGGTGGTCGAGTCGGTATCTTGAACCCTCGAAGCAGCGGACTTCAGCGCATAGGGCACAGTGGCTGCGCCGTGCCGCGTACTTCTGAAAGCTACTGATATCGGCCCCTCGGGCTTTCCACGGAGCATACAGATAAGATATGTGAGTACGGATACCATGTTCTCCTCTTTCACTCGGAGTGTCGCGAGATCGTTTGCCGTCAAACAAGTGTGAGGGCAGTCCGTGTAACCGCTGGCTTCCGTCTTCACTACCCCGCTCGCTAGAGCGATCGTAGCAGGTAGACTGCACAGGCCTGGATCTCCGTCTCTGAGCGACGAGGTCTCGTCCAGCTCAGTCATGACCAGATTGTCACGATCTAATTTATTATGTGAATCTTCGAGGGCACTAGTCCTCGTAGCACTGGTGGATGCACCGGAAGGACTCATCTTATCCCGTCCGATAATGTTGGAGCGTAAGGTCTTGCAGATGCACTGAATTTACTGAATAGGTCTCTCAATGGAGCCTTGGAAGCGGGGCTGCTTCAATTTTGAGTACGCCGCTCAAGTAGCTGTCGTACTATGGCCTTGGGGCGCCTTGGCCTCGATCGAAGGATTCGTCGGGCGAGTGCTGCCTCGAAAAGTTAATATGAACGGGCGGTCTCCTCTGTGGGAGCCGGTTTAGCTAAGAGCTATGCAAGCGAGCTACGGCACTCAACGGAGTGTTCGTAGGTTGTCGCTGTATGGCGAGGTAGGACTGTCTCGACGAGGGATCCCAATAGAGGTTTAGCCGAGGGAGGTTGCCTCGATTGGACAGGACTTATCGGAGCCTGTATGTGTAGGTCTCAACGGAGCCTATGTACCGCTGTGCGATTCAGGGTCTCAACTTAGCCGGTGCTATCGAGCTGGGCCTTCGTCGGAATGGCAGGTTTCAACGGAGCCTGAATGTACCTCGATTTCGATGCGGGGTCTCAACGGGGCCGATGGCTATCAAATCGGGTCTTCCTCTGTGTGAGGGAATCGTCGAGTTTGGCAGGCGAGTTGAAGCTCTATGACTTTATACCTCAAAGGAGGTCTTCGTCGGAGGTAAATAGCCTCGACGGAATCTCGGGAAGCGAGCATGTGAGCTTATTGCTCCAAAGATTTTGAATTTGTTTTGTCACATCAAAAACTCGGGGGTTCTAAAAGAACTTTTATTTAACAAAATGTAACATGTGAATTAAGACAAATTGTATGCATAAATATATTAAAGCAATGTAGAAAAAATTTTACATGCTTCTAGCGCGGTTTCATACTAGTTGCTCCCGATAATATAGTCGTCCAATCTCCATACTTTTGCCAGAACACTCTCGTCTCGTCCGTCAAAATATAAAACGGTATTCGTCATTGGATGCCTTCCCCCTCTGGCCTCTCTGGATTATTTCCGAAAGTTCGGATACCGATTTTCGGCATTAGCGTCGTCGTCTTACCCAGGGGTCAGAAAGTCCTTAACATCGGAACATCCGGAATTTTTCGATTCGACTCCTGGGTATACTTGGGCTGTCAAGGGCGGCAATCACATCGCTGGAGCGAAAGACCCTCGCAAGATGGACTTTTTGGGATAAAAACGGAAAACTTGGAAACGGGTGAAAATTTTCCGTCTTCGTAGTATGGCTTACGAAGTGGTTATACTTGGGTAGATTCTCGCAATATTTCTGGGGATGATGTACAGCATAGAGTAGTACCGCGATTTTGAGGTTCGAGCGAGATCGTGCGGACACTTCGGGCGGAATTAAGGAAAACATAAAATCCTTTACGGGTTTAGCTAGCCGTTAGTCGTCTCACAATTCTGGTAATGATTGCCACAGAGAAGTGCTCTACTGTGGTTGGAGGGTTCGGCCGAGATCGGATGGGCAGAACGGCCTAAAACGTGGAAAACGTAAAATTCACGTTTTCCCGTATAACGGCGTTATGCGTCATACGATTCGAACCAAATTTAAATGTGATAATGTCATCAATGCGTAATAGGTATGCTGCATTTTATTTTCATCCGAATCGCTCTAGTGGTTTGGATATTATTGGCGATAGCGTCCTTGAATCCAATGGAAACATACACGGTAAATTTCTTCAATTTCCAATTATGGAGCGCGCCGGGGTTCGTCGGCAGGTTGCGGTCGTCACTGCAGTGGCTACTGAGCGTGTTAGTAGCAGACCCGGGCGAGATCGGCCGCGTTGTTGGAAAATTGGAAAGGTGGGTGAAAACCGGGTTTCCGGAGCTATCTCTGGAGCGATCGGGTGAATACTATGGGCCGACTTCCACGCTGTGATGCGGATTGCGGATCGGTGTTGGAAAGTTTCGTTGGCATCGGGTTCGATGACGGAAATTAAATCTTGGTGGAATTATCGGTAGCGGCTTTGTTGATTTACCCGAAAAAAAGTAAGGCGAAGTTGTGTATTATCTCGCCTTCTCTCGGGGATGGATTCCACAGACACGCCTAAGTGTATATGACTGCCTGGGATGATATGAAGTATTGAAAAATCCTGGAGGGCGTTCGAAAGCTGAAATACGACAGTATGTGTATTGGTTTTTTAGATAATAAGCAAAAAAAAACAACTTTTAATCCTGATTAGATAAATCCCATTGTTAATCCTTCATGGGCAAAAATATTTGGGAAAATAGACTAATCCTTTTTCAATTGTCTGCAAAATATGCAAAAAAATGATTTTATTAAGTAAAATGGGAAATCAAGCTTTAATGAGCTATGAGAAGAGTAGTGAGAAAAAAAAATTAAGAGTGAAAATAAAAACGCCAAATACTTCGGCTTTTATTACTTTAAAAGGTATAGGAGCTAATGTGACTTTCTCAAACAGAAAGACAGTTTTGAAAATTGAACACGAAGGGACAGCTTTCGAAATTTGTTTTTATGTAATAGATGACAAGCGGCTTGTCATCCGGTTTGATGCTATTTTAAGCAGAGACTTATTTGAGCATAAAGGATTAGAAATTCATACGGATCAAAGCGGGACACGTGTCTACTTAAACGAAAATATTAGTCGCCCGAAGTTGATTCATCATGTAAACATTTTTCGGGATCTTATAAACAGCCCTTGTCAGGGAAGTGGCAAGGTATGTGGGAACAGTTTTAAAAGCTTTTACGGGTTGAAGTCAATGATAAAGCAGAATGGCCGAACGTTATTGTAAAATTACAAACTACACTAAACACCATCGTCCATAAGTCGACTGGGTTTTCGCCTGTATATCTTTTAATGGGAGTTAATGGTAGGTAGTATTTCGGATATAAATGCAACCACTGATTCACTACCAACCCTGAAAGTTTCTCAGAATTTAGAAAGAGGCCGAAATTTGGCATACGAGCGTATGAGGAAGCAAGCTGAATACGCTAAAAGTCTTTTCGACAAAGTTAGAAGGTCAAATAAAATTATAAACATTGGGGACTACTGTCGTACTTGTCCATCCCCGGTGACGACACCCGTTTCGTGGGCCCTCGGAGGAGACGTCGAACTAGTCATCCGACTTCCCCCTTGGACGCCACGAAGCGATTCGCTACCCTTTCTCAACTCCGCCCCGTCGGTTTCTTCCATGGCACCGGGTCGTGAAGTTCGGGAAGACGTAGAAGCTCCCCGTGGAATTCGACCTCCACTCCCGGTACCATGTCGTAAACCGACATCGGAGTCAATGGTAGGAATAGCTACCCGTCCCGCAACATCGGTCTGCAGGGGGTGGACGGCTGGTGGTGCCGCCCACGCGGTTCGACCCCTGCTGCGGATGTCGCGGTGGAGTTCGCTACTCCCTGGACCTGTTGCGGTAGGCCCGCCTCGTCGTTGGTATGGTCTGTTGCTGTGGGGGGCGCCCGAAAGGAGGGTCGAGCCGGTATTAGGACCCCCCGAGGTAGCGGACCTAAGAGTGTAAGGCACATTGGCGACGCTGCGCCGCGTCCCTCGGTCGGTTACCGACGTTGGTCCCTCGGGCTCTCCACGGATCATACAGATGCGATTTGGGCTGGATACGGAGTGCTGTCCCTCTTTCACCCAGAATGCCGGGGAATTAACCACCGGCAGACAGACGTGAGGGCGATCCGTGTCACCGCTTTCAGCTTCCACCTTCACTACTTCGCTACTCGTAGCGATCGTCGCAGACAGGGGTGGTAAGCTGGGATCTCCGTTCCTTCTCGACGAGGACTCGTCTAGCTCAGGGTTTGGGAAGAAGCTACGATCTGATTTATAAATTTGGGGGTCGAGATTGCTCATGCCACTTCTCGACGCACTGGTGGGTCTCATCTTACCCTTATAAATGTTTTGCGAGCCTTGCTCTATAGTCTTTGCACTGGCTTTAAAGAAATTAGAATGCGGTCTCAACGGAGCCGTGAAATTTAGCCTGCGTTACCTAGTGGTAAGCGCAGTGAATTGGCGGTCTCAACTGAGCCTATTAACCGCTGTTCCGAGGTACGGGTCTCAACGGAGCCGGTACGGTCGGAAACAGGGCCTTCGTCGTAGGTGGTCAGCCTAGATGGAATGCAGGTCTCAACGGAGCCTGAAATGTACCACGATCGCGACGCGAGGTCTCGACGGAGCCGTTGGCTGTCGGATCGGGTCTTCGCCGGAGGTGGGCAAACTCTGGGCGGAGGGCTTGTGAAGCAAGTGCGAGAACTGGTCTCGTTATGAGGTATCGAAGTGAAAAAGTAATGGAATGACAACGGTACTGATTTTTCACAAATGTTTTTTATTGTTTAATATATAGTTTACAAATAGGTACATATACAGGGTGATTCAGTCATAATGTCATTAATTTTAACCACGCATTCGGAAGGCTTAATAAAGACAGAAAATCGGAAAAAAAATTTTTACTCAACTTTTAAAAATGAAGGAAATCAACCCATAATTCCCGCTACGAGGGCGGCCCTGGCAGATGCCTGGATGCTCGGAAAATTTTGTAAAGTAATGTCACGAACAATTGTCGGCTGAAGCGAACAGCGTTGCCAAGTTCACATCATAATGTGTGGTTCACGTTTACTGTTAAACGTATTTCGTTAAAAGACAGTTCAGTGCGAACAGCCGAGCTGAGCGGACGTGTTTGTTTGTGAGGTGAAGTGCATTGCAACGAGCAAGATCTACCTGCCTTTATTAAGGCTACCTGGAAAGAATCCCTTTCTTTCCTTTTAATCACCGACCTAATCCCCGGCTAAGCATAGAGGCCGTCGGCATCTTTGTTGCAGGTACCTGTCCCGGGGTTATGCCCA
>NW_019416960.1:241421-251027 GCF_000390285.2 Anoplophora glabripennis | reverse complement strand
ATATTCTTTTATATCGTCTTTTTTTGTTTTAAGCACATTAGTGTATCTATTTTACGAAACACTTGTTGGCTGTTCTTAAATACTTCTAAATCCTTCTAAAAATAAGTTAATTTGAAGTTCTTTATTTCTATAGAATCTATGTAAATACTAAACAAGGGTCAGATTCGATCTGTACAATTTCAACTATGACAATTGTGAGTTGTCTAAATATATGACGTCACACTAAAATAGTCTGTTAAGAATTGATTTTAGTATACCAATATGACACACACAGTTTAGCAATTTAACTTTAAAAATATTCAATCTTAATAAAAGGTTTATTTAACTAACAAATAGTTGACAATATTATTTCAACACTATTGTGTTGACTCGTTTTAACAAAAAAAATGTGTTTTAGTGAAAATTTAGTGTATTTACGCATATACTTGTAATAGCAGTCGCTGGGATTGGAGTAAGAATATACGTCGGATACAGAAGATGACAAAATATGTAAATTATAATTATCTTGTAATTCCTTTGCTCATCTATAATATGTACGATTGTAATTGAGAATTTCTATTTGAGATCTGAGGTTTGCAAGCGAAAAAAACATACATGTATTTTGGAATTACAATTTTTTTAATTTTAGTTTTTTTTTAATATTAATCGACACTTGATCATCATTCGCTTATAATATTTTTAGTAATTGTTTAAGTTGTAAGTAAGGTAATTTTTCTAAATTCAATGTGTTTCTTGCCATTTTCATTAGTTTGTGTTACATCGACGTTATAACAAACTTTCAGGGCTAATATTTCTCGTTGAAACAAACAAAAAAAACGAAAGTAATTATTTTTCAAACATTGGACGAGGAACAAAATATTTGATTAATTACTTAAGAATGGTAGAATATGTAGACTTCAAATTTGAAACAGTTCACTTTCAATAGCAGCTTCCTACATGTAAAATTTGATTGAAGTTAACTAGTCACGTCGAAATTAAAAGAGGTCTGATGTGCTGTTAAAAGGAAAATTATTTGATTCGATATAAGAATTTTGTTTTATAGATTTGTTCGTAGAATGTAACATTTACTAAAACCACGACAGAGTTAGGCACATACATACTAAGTTGTGTAAATTTTGACATTCTAGTTAGATTTTGCTAAAATTTACAAGTAGGTATCTACCGTTTCATAACCAAACTGTACCAAGTTTAAAAATTTTACCCCTCAACTGTTCTTAAGTAGTTGAGTAAAAACGGTATTTTCCATTCCATCTTTGGAGGACCATATCTTAGGAGTCGTTTTAGGAAAAAATAGTACTTTTGTTTCTTGTATATGATCAAATGATCCACTTATTTCGCAATATTCATAGAGTAAGTAAAAAGTTAAAAAAGTATGACTTTAATTATAATAAATGTATCTATGTATTTAACTTGTAGGTACGCAAGAAATCGGGTACCTACTCCTTATTCCTCTATAAGAAGTTGTAAGAAAATAATTATTACGCAGTAAGGTAGCCGTGAGAAGTAGTGTAGTGTGATGAACTCACTTGATTAATACAGACAATCTTGCTTTAGACGCATATAAATAATAAAAATAAATATGAATCAGCACTAAACTCAGTGAATAGGACTAATAAGCGAACTGGAACAACAATATGAGAACATAAAACTGGGACACATAGTTTTAAAAGATAGAAAAACGATAAATTGTATGGGTAAATAAAGATCATTATTAAATACCTACATATAAATTGTGTGTATCTATTTAGAAATTATTTGAAAAACGGCCACCACAAAACGAATTCTAAACCGAAATTGAAGAGAAAGTAATGATACACGTTTGGTGCCGCTGCAGTTTTGCAATAAATATTTTATATTAATGATATGCTTTCTCCACATACCTTCTACGAAGATCCAGCAAAAAGAAAGCAGTACGGAATAGATAATCCTTCCCATTTTAAATCCCACTGGTCTATTTTCTACGAACTGTGCACAATAGTAAACATTAATCTGCAGAAACAATTTCTAATAAACATATTAGTTTCCTGTCGTAACCTATCACTGCAGTCTCCGACCGACGCACCTTCAACAAAATTTGTATTCCGGTTCACTATTTAATTACCATAGGAAAGACAAATATAGTCATTAAAGTAAACACTGGTATGAATCCCGTTTCTGTCATATTGGTACGTAAAATATAACCGCCATACTCGCTCCGGCGCTATGGCGAATCGCACGGTGTCTACTGAACGCAGTAGGCCAGGTGAAGCCGACAGCCATCGCAGAGACAGGTATCTCTTTTAGAAAGTACTTCCACTAGGAGTGACCAGACAGTAATGGTACCGTTACGTGGCGGTAATTTTAAATTAACCTTTAAAATGAATATGTAGATAAACACGAAATTCGTCACCTTAAATAAGTTTAAAACAAATCGGTGTTTCTAAAGTAAAAAAAGTCTATAATATAATTTAAAGGGGCTTTTTCTGAAAAAGACTGTTTTTGAAAAGTCTGTGACAGAAGAGCAAAACAAAATAAAATAAGTGCCGCAGACGTCGTAAAAAGTAGTACGGAATAATTACCAACAAATTAACTTTTCTGGAAGTGGTTACCAGTCATTATTGTCAACTTCTAAAGATGAACCATCTTTTCGTCCCAGTAGGTCAACAGTGGATGAGTATATAAAAAAGCTAAAAAGTCAAAAACTTAGATTCTTCTCCGAGTCAGTTTTCATAGATGGATTGATTGTCCACAGTTACTGAGATAAAAACGTACGTAGAAAGAGGGGCTGAATCAACACTGTTGAGGAATTGACTTTGTCGACAAAAATGAAAAAAACGATAAAAATTATTTGTACAGGAAAAACTTTGTCTACTAAGACCTAGTGTGTATTAGTATTAATGATTGATACAAATATAATAAAGTAAAATCAAGTAAACAAAGTTACTTCTATAATAGGTATATCCTAAATATAATGCAGTTAAGGAAACAAAGAAATAAAATCCTACAAATGTTGTGATCGCTAAAATATACCCTAAAGTTTCCTTACAGTCACTGCTGGAGATACAATTATAAGATTGAGTAAAGCACGTAATGACGCATTTGAGAATACGTAGCATAGCCCAATATGCTTTATTTTGTTGTGAAATTATGGTGTGATGATAAATGTGGATGAGTGAGTGACAGCACGAGCATTATAAACGAGAATTCGCAAGTAAAAATTCACCCCATAAACATGGGCATTTGGCAGAATTCTCCTCCCTGCTCAGGTTGACCAATCAAATCAAATTCGTTACTGCAAAGCAAATAACTAATTTAGCAGAACAGAAATTTGACACTGTTGATCCCACTTGACGATATAACTTCTACTGCAGAATTATCATAGTCATCATCTATTTTTGTGCTAGGCGTATTTATCTTTATTGTCTCTGGTACTCAATGCCTACTGGCACAAATCTATCTAATCTTTGTGCTTACTGACGGAGGGCTACTTACCAACCTGTAATACAAAAGTATGACTAGTGTCTTACTAGGAGAAATGAAGTTTTTAACCAATGATATTGTAAGAAGCAATTACTCTATGAACTCCATAGACATATACATGTCTATATCTGGTGATACTGCTGACAAATGTTCAAAATAGAGCTTGTGTTGTTTCGTTATAAGAAACATAATATATAATATAAAGATTGGCTACGTAAAATGCTAGAACTGTACTTAATCATTTATTAACAAAAAGATCAAAAACGCCGGGCGTAACAACCACGGCAAAATTTGCACGCGCAGTGATAAATAATGTTTTTTTGACTATTAGCCTCACTTTTAACTTCTGTAACTTTACAGATAGTCTATTTGCATTATAAACTAACAATAAACAAAATGTCAGAACTATATATTGTGATTTATTTTTCAATTCACAATTTACTACTTTATCGTTTCTGAGAGCGCTTAAGCCACCACCTAGCCTTCTGACGATATTTTTTCTATGTTTAAGCACTTAAAACCTATAAGTGTACCAGTTTTCATGACTATATTCGATTATTTTTTTATTGACAAAACTTTACGCGTTTAACCACCCGCTCACGCTCTCCGCCTCTGGAGCGACTTCTGACTGATGGGCTCTGGCTTTGTCAATGTGATAAGAAACTTTTAACAAAAAATCATGACTATAGTCGATCAGTGCAGTCCACACGTAGCTTAGCTCTCCGTCTATAATGAAATATTGACAGTACGGACGTCAGACGGTCAATATTTCTTCAATATTCCTACAATACTGACAAAATAATTTCAGAATCTTGAAATTCTGTCAGTATACTGACAGTGCATCATTTTTGTCCCCAGACTATCAATAATACTGTTATAATATTTTAAAATACTGATAGTAAATTGATCGTGTGCAACCCGTTCATTTTATGTGTATAGTATATATGCCTACACTCATTTTCTAAATGATGATGTTTGTACTGCATGGATTAGTTATTAAGAGCAGACAATGTTGTAGTTTTATTATATTCTAATAGGATTTTAATTAGATTCCAACTGAAGTCAAGTTGTATAACAATAAAATACCAGTTGCATAAGAATTTTATTTAGATGTAGTTGGGGGATTAGAGGGTTGTCTCTGAAAAGTTCTTTTGTCGCGGGGGCTAATAAATTTATAAATCAATAATTAGAACAAGACCATGAAATCCCAAAACACTTTGGGTAAAGTAACTTCTTCAAAAAGTATCGCCATGTGGCAGTCATCTGGTACGTCCGGGCTTCCAGCCTAGTTTAGGACGGAAGAAATACATCCATATTTATAATAACGCGCGAAATACGAGAAAGGCGGAGATATTCCAAATAAGAATTAAACTAAGATGTTAAATTGATACTTAAGCCATTTCAACCCCCGATATTTTTAGGCATCCCGCCAATAAGATAAGAACCGAAACTTCTGTACCCAAGAAATGGGCGTGTCGAAGCGAGGTGTCGATTTCAGAAGAGATCTCCAAAAAAAAGCAGTTTCTCCTTGGATCACTGGGCAGTTTTCTTATTTCTAGAGTCTCGGGTTAATTTAATCATGAATAAAGTATTTCCAGATTTTGCTATGAATTCGCGTTGGGTTCCCTGAATCTCGGATTGCGTTATCGCGGGTAAATTAATTAATAATGTTTGTTCGAATCCGTTGTCTTCCTTATTTTGTTCGGTTGTTTATTTTTATTGTTATTAAAAACCTTCCCCGAAGTTTTGGTATTTTCTGGCTCTTCTAAATTAAGTGTCCATCGAGTGAGAGTGGAACACCCTGTAGAACCAACACCTGGATTATACTCTACGTGATCGATATACGGTACCTAAGTGTCTGAAATTCATTATCTGAACATACAACATTTCTAAGTTCCCACGTATTAATTTAAGTGTAGATAATATGTAATTATAAACTCCCTTTCGAGAAGTAAATGGTAAACTTTTTTGCAATCTAATATCGTTATGATACTGGTCATAACGGGAGATAGATAAATAGAGAAATAACCCCTCAGATTACAAATATGTAATAATTTAATTAACAAGAACAAATAGAAGAAATCACAATTGGCCGTTAAAATGATGTTTTACTGAACCGTTGTTTAATTAAAGATTAAATTTCATTCATTTTAGAAAAGGAAAATTGTTCTTTTTCACTTAAACGGAACCAATTAAGATAAGTAATCTGCTTTGATCTTTTCTGTAAGCGAGATAAAAGAATCGAGAATATTTTACCAATCCATTACAATTTAATTAGCTGTTCGATTTTTTTTTATAAAAAAATGTTAATTGTAAAGTTGAATTAACATTGATTAAAGTAGGTCATGAACCAAATGAAATGTAGATTTATTTTTCCTGTTACTGGAAAATTAATTTTAATTACGATATACTTCAAAAGAATATTGGAAGTAAAACCCCAAAACAAATATTTTACGAATTATTTGTAATTAAAATATGTACGTACCTACATCCACTAACAATTTAAAAATACCAAGCAAAACATTAATTTTAATATGTTTTGTAATTTTTATCAAATGATTTTATGTATATTAATATTTGATACCAAAAATTGAAATATAATATACTGCGACCCTTAGTGTTCTATCCAAATTTAATGTTTCTCCAGATACTTATCTGGGAAAACAGTGGTGATAAAGCAATCATATTTCTTCATGTAAAAATAATTGAATTTAAGTTAGCTTACCTTAAATTACAAGCTATTTTAAGTTCTACTTTTATAGTGGTTTTTCATTAAGATCTGAGAAGACATAATTCTGTAGCTTGCGCGCAAAACTTAACAAGTTTAATTTGCGAGAAATTATAAAATTATTTATATTAAATACAAGAAATTATATAGGAACGATACATTGTCCATAGTAAGCACATGGGAATGAAATCAACTTATCACCAAAATTATCAACATTACAATCTTAGTTTGTGTTTTATCTTAAAAAAATGAACTGGACATGTGAACTTATGGTAAAAATGGACTTGTTTAGTTTTGCGCGCAAGCTATTGATATGATATCTGACCTGGTACCTACACATTGCAAAAGGTTAAGAAGTAATAAAAATTAAACTTCAAACATTTCTTTATATATTTAGTTAATGATCTTCGGTTGCCACTTTTTTACTGTTCTTATCTGAATTAGGTTTATGTTTTACTTTCCCTATAATCTGTTTTTTATAAAATTGTAAATAATTTGGTTCATATACTAGTTGTCAAGTTGCATTATTTTAATTTAAGTATTAAAGTTGCTTAAAAACGAAATCAATTGAAATTTGTATATGCAAATATCTCGATAGCCAAGGGAGATATCGAAAACGAACAAGAGTAACTTTTTTCTTTAATATTTTCAATACACAATGTCCCTAAAGGCAAAAAAATCCCCTATGCATCACAAGAATAGAGCATAAGTGATGCCCTATAGTGACTGCCAAAATTAGTTAAAAATTCTTATTTGTCATGTTAAAAAAAATATTAGTGCCAATTGTTTTGACTCTGACGGTTTCCAAAATTATCCTAACCTTTCGCAGACACTCTGTATATACGGTAATAAATATGAAATAAGGCTTTGTGAAGTTCAGAATTTTGCAGTCGAATTTTTTTAAGAAACTTATTGCGGGCCAAAAAATTTATCATCCTTATCTCAGATTGCGTCCATTTGTCAAGTTCGAATCTCTGAATTATTCGTATTTAAGGAGCAATAAATTAGATGAATTGAAAGACTTCATAACTTGCAGACTGAGGAAAACTTTAAAGGGCTGCGATATTTTTTTACTGAATTATGTGTTTCTAAAGATTTTTACAATTTTCGTGAAAAATCATTCAAGTTGAAGTTCCTGTTTAATATCGAACATATTAAATTTTCGATTAAAATTAAATCACAATTGTATCGAAAATGACTGATGGCAAATAAAATAATTATAAACCTTAAGAAACGCTAAAAATACACAAAAAGAAAAAAGATTTGAGAAAAGCCTTTATTTTTATCATAAAAGAACTAAGATCATAAAAATCTCAATAAAATTGTCAATATAATTGTTTTAAGGTGAGGGATTCTACAGACATATGCAGGGTGTAAGTTTGACTATCATTACTTCAGCGCGAGATAGAGTAATCATAAATGAATAAAAAATTTGTATATTACAGGGGCGTAAGATTAACAGTTTTCAAAATACAGCGAGTATTAATATTGGGGAGTTTCATCATAACGTAACAACAGCGCTGACCTAACGCTACACAGCTGGTGCATACCACGTGTGCACGCAGCAGACTTATCCTACGGAAAAAATGTAAACAACTATTATTGTGAAGCATTTAGTAAATTCAAGACAATTGTTTTCCAATTTTTAAATAAATAAAATAAAATGTATCGATTTTGTAGTACGAAGATATTGTTGTGCTTAAATTTTAGCTCGAATTTTAGTAATTATGAGTCTCTTAAACAGGAACTTAACTTTTAATCAAATTATGAATTTGAAAAATATGTAATTAAAGTACCCAAATATTCAGGTCATCCAAATAATCACACATATTAAAAATAATGTAGGTACGTACCAAAAAGCAAAATTCAGTAATTTTTAACGATGCACGCACGACACCTTTGAATCCAGTTTTAGCGCACTCGCTGGATAAGACCTCAAGAAAAGGAAATAGTGATACGCAAAAACACTCAGACACGGTCCAATTCTAGATATCAACTGAATTGCGTAATGCTGTACAGCTTAGTGCCTCGTGTTATCCGCCGCGCCGTTGTCACATTGCTCGTTATGAATTTTATCGAATTTTAAATTTATTATAACGCTAATTATGTTTTAGAATTAAGCATAAAGAAGTTCAAAAAGTGATAAACATTGTACCTATTTGATGGTATTCTATGCACGCAGTTATGTCAATATTCCTTAATTAATCAAATTTTGTACATCAAGTTGGAGATTTTTATAATTTTTTTCTCAGAAATGGTTGAGTTTAGGACCCACGTCATATAAGATTTTTTTGTTTATTTTAATGTATTCTATCGTCTGTTAAAATTAAGGCAGACTAATTTCTAACACCCTGTATAGGTACGTACATATTTATGCACAGGTGCCAGCATACCAAATTTCATATGCAAGATGTTTATTAAGTTCTTGTACAAACTTTAAAGGTTGAATCTTTGAATAATTTTAAGATAAAAAGTTAATATGAACATGGGTCCGCAATGGTTTTGCTTGGTATTTTGATATATTTTTGTTCAGTAACATGGCAATTTGACGAAATTCGGGAAACTGGTAGTATTGATGATGAAAAACTCAAATATTTACTACTTCATTTAATTTTAGAAGGCGTGGCGTACAGTGTTGTACCTGGATATAAATAACCATAACTTTTTTGTGTCGCACTGTAAGTCATTTTTTACTAAACATACCTATTACATTTAATTTTACGTACGAAAGGTACTCTTAGTATTTATAGCTGAAAGCAGCCCTTTTGTAAAAACAACAGTTTTGAAGTTAAACCTGCCTTGAAATTTTATAAGTTGAATCATTAAGAGTTTTTGAAAAACAAGTGAAAAAATGTGTCTTTTATTGATTGTATGAGGATGTGACAAACTTAGACCATTTACAAGGCTAAGACTAAACTACTTTTACAAATAAGTTAATAACATTTACATTTTTTTAACGCTCCGTATCTCAAGAACAAAGCCATTGCGGATCCATGTTCATATGACTATTTATTTCAAAATTACTCAAAGATTCACCCTTTAAAGTTTGTACAAGTACTTAATAAACACCCTGTATAGCGCTTTTATGGTTATTTGGAAAAAAACTAAAAATATTGAGGTCTTCTAGTGGCTAAATGAAGTATCTTTGGAACTTTGTAGTAGTTTCACGTAGACCAATATTGGAACATCCTTAAGGGGGCGATTTAGTATGTATATTTTTACCGTGTAACAGAGCTTCAGATGAGGACACAAATCATCGAAGAAACTAACATAATTGAATATTATTATATATCAATGTATTCGCAATGGTTCCCGCTAGTGAGTGAGATAAATTTCAATGCTCATGAGAACAGAAGAATAATTTAAATAAATGCCAAAGTACCTCAATTTTAACCATACTGTTAGTCTGCCAATATATT
>NW_019416960.1:237096-240548 GCF_000390285.2 Anoplophora glabripennis | reverse complement strand
GGACCGAGCCTGGTGCATACCTTGAATGTATGGTTCTTCAATTGACTTTTTCAAATTTTTCACCCTTATGCACCCATATGAAATTATATGTACCTATATTATTTACCAGTAATTATATTCCAGTCCAACGGTATCTTGCTCAGTCATTTTTTGCAGTGGGAATCATTATATTGGAATTAGATAAGAACAATTTCTTGACGGTCTTACCTGCTAGGGGAATTCCATTACACATCTTGTTAATAATAACTTAAAATTTTAATAATATTTCCCTGATAGATACAATAATAATATATAATATAATATGTTATGCCTATACAATTTAGGGTGGGCCACAAAAAAAAACGATTATTTTTTTTTCGTGTCTCCTGTGAAAATATATTAGTTTATCATGTTTTAAGAGCCCCCTCAAAATGTCAGGTCAAAGAAAAAATTTTTTAGAGGTCGCTCAAGATTTTTAAAAATTTCCAAAATCGTAAAATTTAATTTTTTTGTGTTTAATTTTTTTCCCGTTTTTTTATCATTTTCTAGGTTGAAAAAAATCTCGATTCTGAAAGTTTCAAATCGATATTTTAATTTCTAAAGGTCACTCATAATTATTTTAATTTTCAAAGTAGTGTATCTATGTTTTCGAGCGATCTCTAAAAAATAAATATCAACGAACTAATAATTTATTTTTTATTGAATTTGAACAATAAATGATAAAAAAATCAATTTTTGACGATTTTGGAAATTTTTAAAAATCTTGGGACCTCTAAAAAAATTTTTGAGCTGATTTTTTGAGGGAGTTCTTAAAATATGATAAACTAACATATTTTCACGACACAAAAAAAAATCGTTTTTTTTTTTGTGCCACCCTACTATACATATTATTCTCCAAACGTAATTATAGTAGCAAGTTAGTATAAGTATATATAAGTAGCTAGTAATTAGGCAGTGTTTTTAAATTAATACGACTCACCAAAGTAAAAAAATAATTCAAGTTATATCATGTTTACTGAAAATATCAGTTAATTTACGTATCGGATCGTTAACGTGAAAATATAAACATTAGACTGTTGACTGTTCCTGTTATACGTTTTTTAAGCTTTTGAAGAAGAAACTACATGTAATTTTAAAAATTATATCTGCTTTTATAATAAAGGAATGGTAATTATAAGATCGTTTAACCTTATTAACTAAAAATTATTGCCTACTTAATAAAAAAAATATTATTGTCCTCGATAATCTATTAATGATTAATAAAATCTTTACTCTCTTTCCTTATAAGATTGTATGTACACAAATTGGAGCTGCTCCTGAAAAATCGAGCCGTTTACGTCCAGCGTAAATTATTAGACTTCCTCGTTCGGTTAAAAAACACACCTTGAAGTGTTGGCCGCTAGAGCAGCACCTGCCGGGGTCCTGTTTCGTGACTCACGCTGGGCGATATTTTTTGTACAAAATCCCGTCCTTAACAATAAAGAAAACATGTGCAGTTTTCTATATTCCCGTAGTTCAGAAAAGTAAAAGTAAAGAACAGAAGAGAAATAATGGCTGTTATAAAATACGATTAACTACACTGGAATAAATCGTTAAGTTAAATATTCGTCACGTTTACGTGAAAGAAAAGAAAAGAAAGATGGAAAGAGAAGAATAATAAGGGAATTAAAACTGAATTTGAAATTTTTATCTTTGGACAGCCATTCGCGTTACCATCCAGAATATTCAATGTTCAATGTTCTTGTTTTATCATTAGAACGAAGGAAAATTTTAATAATTGGTATTTTACAGTCGTCATGGATTTAGAACAGATTTACGTATATAAAGGAAGTCAAGCAAAATATGTTAAGTATAATAAAAAATCAATATTTCCTAAAATTTTAAACTAGTGCACACAAAAAATAGTTACAATATCTATAATATAACTGAATTTATATTACATTTAAATATACGCCAATCCTATAGTATAGGTGATAATAGCCCACTATTTAGAATACTCAAAATTCTAATGTATTCCTGAAAAGTATTGTTAATAATTATAGTTAATGACTAAAGCTAGGTTTTAGTTGTGTAATAACACAAAACTACTTAAAGAAAATCATATGAAATTGCTTGAAACTGGCACAAATTAGCATCAAATTGGACCTTCTTTATCTAATGAACGAAGTTAAAACTAGCATTGAGATCAATTACGTTAATATTATCCTACTTGTGTTTAGCTATAAGAAGTAGTACTTAATAGTATTTCCTTATATGACACTAGTCAGTTGTGAACCCTTCACGGTGAGTTTTTCAAAAGAGTTCTGAACTGTGCAGGCCATGAATTCAGTCCAAATCCGTGAAAGGTGATAGTGAGGCAGGGCAGACTTTCGATTCGGTCTGTCTAGCACTTCAGCGATTTTTCCGTACATTGAATATTTTTAATTTTAACTGTGAAGGCCGCAGGCCACGACAGGAGTTGTATTGTATAGTGGGAAAGTGTACCCGGATTCATCTATGACAAAGATAAACATAATTAGCAAATACGTGAAACAAAGACAACAATATTACTTGTGGATCGAGTGCGATAAGCATTATTTCAACCGTGGCGTCTGCAGCAGTTGATAAATCTAAGGACATAGTACTATTTTATTAAAAGTGTTTTTATAGGCATATGTACAGTGCGTTCATGATGAAAGGAACACATTCGTTTAAAATTCAGATAATTATTTTGTGGAAAAACGCTCGGACACAACGATTAGTATTTTTAGTTGCGGATTTTTTGCCATAAGGAAGTTGCATACAGGGTGCCTCAAGGAGAACATAATTATGCAGTCATCATTTATTTTTTTAAATGGAACACCCTGTATATTATCGCATTTTTGAATTGTACGGTAAATTCTGAACACTTTTTGTATACCTAACATACTATAATATCTCTAAAATCAGAGGTTTTCGTAATATATCACCATATCTAAGTCCTCTATATAAGACCGCGCGTTTAGGGCAGCCAATCAGAATAATAAAAAAAATCGATAGTTGGAAATACTCGAGCGCGTCAGATTAAGATACGATGGGTTAATTACATGCTGAAAAGTGTGCATTTCAATAATCTGACGATTTGAGCGTGACGTAAGGCAGTCGGAAGGTCACAAAGTTGCAAAAAAAAAACGTCACCTCGACATTCTCGAGCGCGGTTGATTTTTTTTTTATTTTGAAGGAAATAATTCTAGGATAACGGGAAAAATATAATCTGCCGATTTCCACAAGCCGAAGTAACAAAAATCCTTAATAAAGTTTAGCGCGTGCAGCTGCAGGGAAATACTTACATGTTGTTTTGAAACTCCTTCAGGAAACTCCGGGAGGTGATGCTATGGATTAAAATAATAGCAGTATGTAATGAAAATTTTTTTCGAATTGTCAATTGTTTGCAAGTTACAGCTTGTCGAAGTTCATTTTTTTTAATTTTTTTATTTAAATAACTTATTTAATTC
>NW_019416960.1:230645-233253 GCF_000390285.2 Anoplophora glabripennis | reverse complement strand
AATTTTTTTTTCCCCATTTTTAACCTTTCCGTACGGCCGCCCCCACCATCCAAATCGGCAGATTAACATATCTCCATCATCGGAGACACGTAGAGCATATACACTATCAATATCTGACGTGCCCGAGTATTTCCATGTGACTGTTTTTTTTACATTTTTGAAAGCCTGTAGACGCTTCCCCCACCGGTGACAGGGTATACATCATATAACCTTTTTTTCTTTCTACCATCTAATCTTCAAAATCCAATAGGTCTCCACGACGCTCGAGTAAATCCCTGTTTAACATCGTGGGCTCCCCTACTATAATAATGACGATTGAAAATTAATATTTTGAAATACATACAGGTAATTAAACAAAATGTTTAGATTGAACAACCTTGAACATTTTTTTAAAGGCCAACAAAAACAACCTGGTATGATTTTCATTCCCTGGCCCCTAAGACCATTTTGATGTAGTATTTTGTGACAATAAAAACCAAACTATCACCGGCGTTTAATTTGTCAGTGTCATTTTGTCAGTTTTATGTTTCATTTTGTATTGAAGTACTTATGATGATCGACCTCCGATTACTAGATCGATTGACAGCAAAATTGAATTGAAATTTGCTGAGCACGGCCACGAGATTTACCTAAAGGAAGACCAGCAGAAATATCAGAAGATTCTAAACCAGTCGTTTTACGAGAAACTGCAAATAATCCCTATGTAGCCATTAGGACAATCTGCAGGAATTGTAATTTGTCATCGGGATCTGTGTCACAAATACTCCGAAAAAATAAATATCATCCTTATAAGGTTCAATTGATACATGAACTATTAGAAGACAACTTTGACCGAAGAACGCAATTTTGTGAGTAGATAATTGACATGAATAATCAAAACTTAGATTTCACCCTAAAGATTATTATTTTTTCTGATGACGCTACTTTTGTTTTAAATGGACACGCAAACATACAAAACTGCAGATACTGGGCAACTGAAAATCCTCGACCTCGCACCTATGACACACTGATGAGGACTAATAAGTCCGAAACCGGTCTGTGCCTGGTGGGTTAAACTGACAAACGATCCTTGCTGTTGTACTAGGTGTCGCGAGTATAATTCAATGCCGGTATGGGCAAATAGCCCTCGGAGTAGTTGTTTCTCGCGGCACTGACGACTCAAACATTGTGTTACGCCCTCTGTGGGTGGCAGTCGTACAACAAAGTACCTGCAGTTAGCAGGTCGCTTCCTACTGTAGTCATTTTAATGGTACAGTTGGGCGTCTGCACGACAGATGGAGCCATTCATTGGCTCCTGCGTACAATGTACTTCCTCTTCGTGATGAAACGACGGAGAACAGCTGGGTCGTTTGTCGGTTGTCGCACCTATGACACAGTGATGAGGACTGACTAATAAGTCCGAAACCGGTCTGTGCCTGGCGGGTTAAACTGATGACAAACGATCCTAGCTGTTGTACTAGGTGTCGTGAGTATAATTCAATGCCGGTAGGGACAAATAGCTCTCGGAGTAGTTGTTTCTCGCGGCACTGACCACTTTTGTTTATTTGACTGACTGATCAATTAGACGAACGGTCCACCCCTAAAAAGATGCTTAGAAAATCAAGGTCACCGACCACGAGGAGAGGCCAGGATGAAACCTTTTGTAATCGATGCATTGAGTTATTGCGAACAAAAAACCTAAGTAACATCTTTGTGTCCGAGTGGCAGGTAATTTGTTATTAACAAAAAAGTTGCATAATAAAAATATTGCAAAAAAACGCTCTGAACAAATGCTTCTTTCTCGAGCTAGGGGCGATTTAAGGTCGAAAAATGGCTAAAAGTTGTCAACTTTAAAAATTCATATCTCAGCTCCTACCAAAGCTTTCGGAACGTTCAAAAGCGCAAAATGATCCTCGAGACTTATACTTTAATGTAGTATTTTTTAAACCAACTCCCTTTTTTTAACCCGTTAAATTTGCAGTTGAATTTCGGCCGCTAGTGCCCACGCGCCGCCCCTGCGTATCGCTATATATAGATACAGGGTGTCCCCAGTTCGAGTTGCCTATACCTGCAATGGATACAAAATTTCAATTGTCAAAAAAAAAAATCATTCTTCATAAAAAATTTTGCTTGCCCAGAAGCCCTTGGCAAGATAGTCATTTGTTCAATTTAATGTACAGGGTGTTAAAAAATTTGGAAAAGGTAAAAACAGTGAAGAGTAAAGTACCTTAAATCTTAACGCTACGTGAAAAAGTAATGGGAAAAAGTTGCTTGGAATTAAATTTTATGTTTAAATATGAAAGAATGGCCTTCTAGGTAATACTCGACATTCTGGGATATTCTAGGACTCTACTTTATTATTTTATAATACTTTCGGAGAAGCCATTCTATTTAAAAAATATTGCTTTATTGAAAAACAGATACACATGTTTGCATATTAATAATTTATTTTTTATACAGGGGGATCAAAAACCTCAAAAACATTAATCCAACATTTATTTTGAGAACACAGCAGAATCAGTATGTACGCGCCATTACAAAACTATTCTACATGAAGTCCGCCAAGTTCAACACACCTCTCCAATCTTTTTCTAAATGCAGCGTAGGTCGAATGTATCATTTCTTCATT
>NW_019416960.1:224996-227104 GCF_000390285.2 Anoplophora glabripennis | reverse complement strand
AATATTGTAGAAAATGTATTATTTATTTTTTATACATTATTTGTCAAATGTTCACTGTTATTGCCTGATGCCAGACAATAAACTAATGATCCATGCGACACCCGATCGCTGCAGTCTAATCCATTGCGCTTGTTTAAACAAGTTATAACAAGTAATTCGCATAAGCGCACGTTCGCGAAAACTCGGTTAGTTAATATTTTGGTTGACTATCTATGCGTATTCTTTTATAACATTTTATATTCTAGTTCTAAATAATTTTTTGATATAAATATAGTTATATATAGTTATTATTATTGAAGCTACATTAATGAAGATACAGTTATAAATATAAATCAATATATTTGTAACGTAATACATATTATTTTCCATTTAAATATGATATTCATATTATTAATCTTATAAATAATTATATGATATACAATATTTGATGAATTTGAAAATATGTATGAGTGTTAGAAATACTAAATAGTAAAAATTGTAACAAGTAATGAATTAATAGCGTTTATTCGATTATATGCACTTCAGCGCTATATCTATATATAGCGATACGTAGGGTGGTGCGTGGGCACTAGCGGCCGAAATTCAACTGCAAATTTAACGGGTTAAAAAAAGGGGCGGGTTTAAAAAAAATACTACATTAAAGTATAAGTCTCGAAGATCATTTTGCGCTTTTGAACGTTCCGAAAGCTTTGGTAGGAGCTGAGATATGAATTTGTAAAGTTGGCAACTTTTAGCCATTTTTCGACCTTAAATCGCCCCTAGCTTGAAAAGGAAGCGTTCTACGAAAAAATGTCAAGTGACAAAAAGTGTTTATTTTTGCCCAATTTACCTTAGAAAATTTTTTGTAGAGCGTTTTTTTGCAATATTTTTATTGTGCAACTTTTTTGTTAATAACAAATTACCTGCCACTCGGATACAAAGATGTTATTTAGGTTTTTTGTTCGCAATAACTCAATGCATCGATTACAAAAGATTTTATCCTGGCCTCTCCTCGTGGTCGGTGACCTTGATTTTCTAAGCATCTTTTTAGGGGTGGACCGTTCGTCTAAATGGATAAATTTAAAATGTTCATAGAACCAAACCAATGCATATTTTTGCTTTTCCGCTATTATTTTACTAAACATATCTTTAATTATTTATTAGGGATGTGCGATACTGCAGAAAATATCGATACCTTATATCGATACGGATCGCAAAAATAGTATCGATACAGTAAAATATCGTGTTGAAAAGCATCGATACTTAAAATATCGGTGCATTTTCGATACAGAGTATTGTGACAAAACAAATAAATGTTAATTGTAAGATGTCAGCCCAGAAGCAA
This sequence comes from Anoplophora glabripennis, assembly GCF_000390285.2. NCBI lineage: Eukaryota > Metazoa > Arthropoda > Insecta > Coleoptera > Cerambycidae > Anoplophora > Anoplophora glabripennis. The sequence goes on along the minus strand of NW_019416960.1, from coordinate 225,780 downwards.
CAAGATTTATTGAGAAGAAAGTACCAGAGGTATTCTATAAAATGTATTTCACAATAAACCCATTGTGTTATGTTTTTCTTATGTAGTGGGCATTATAAAAAAACTTCCTTGGAATTTATGTCCTTTTTCCAAAACAGGATAAAGTTATTATATAAAACTTTTAATAACAAGATATTTTTTCTCAATATATAATTTAAATATATTTTTTATTAAATTAATAGCGGAAACTGAAATGTTGTGCAAACTATCAAAGCAAATATATGACATACATATTTTAACCAAAAAAAGAGATTAATTTAAAAAACGAAAAATATTTAAAAAAAAAGTTTGATATAAATCTCCGAAATATAACATTCAATAGTTTTTTTAAATACAGGGTGATTCATTAACAATGGGAACGTTGAAAGCTGGAGATACTACACGTGAAATGGTGACCACTGGCGCAAACATGACTTATCCGAAAGTTGATAGTTTCGGAAATACAGGGTGTTGAAAGTTAAAATTTTAAATCGTTTTTTTGCGATTATTCTGAAAATATGTAGGCTAGGAACTTGAAAATTTGTGAAACTATATTTTTTTAGACGACGAATAAGATGCGTGTTTTAAATTCAGCGTTGCTCATAGAGGGCGCCACTTACGACTAATTTTACCGAAAATTTAGTTAATAACTTTTTACCCTGTATGTCTAACATGAAACTTGATTCAAAACCTGAAAGAGCAATCATTTTTCCATTAATTGTGTATTCTTGTTTCATTTCGGTATCTCGATCCGTTTTCGAGAAAA
>NW_019416960.1:204909-222547 GCF_000390285.2 Anoplophora glabripennis | reverse complement strand
CGGACAAGCCGAAAATATATATATATACATACATGGTGTCTTATAATTATCATCGCTGGAAGACATCAACAGGTTGCAGTGGTGCAGTTACTAACCTGGAGAGAGGTCCGTTGTCTAATTTACGACAGTTATTCAAAGTAAAACGACAACAAAGGTGGTATATTACGTGTTTGAAAGAACTGAGATACCAGCAAAGCCATTTTATTTTTTGTCGACTGTTAGAAAGGGAAAAATGTAAACCAGGGGTCTTGGTCAGAAAAACTACTTTTTCCAATAAGTATAATCCCGTTTATTTACAAAAAATTCACCACTGATAAATCGGAGACGGTCGGTACTAATATTAAATTAAACTTTTCTTAATTCCGTTTTTAAAGCTTTGGTTTGTTAAAACCGTGTGTCGCAGACGACATATGCTGATAGGAGAATCTGTAGCGTTCAACTTTATCGGTTTTAAAGGGAGAGTGTTTTGTTAGATTTAGTGCTTCTGATTGTATGCTGGTAAATGCAGACGAAAATATTTATTATTACTGTGGCAAAATTTATTTTTCTCATGACAATGGCTGAACAATTTTTGATGCCAATACCTATTGATGAAGAACATGAAAAAGATCTTTTGAATTTAATTAGTTGTCGTCGTCAAAATAAAAATGAAGATCAATGTTTTCTAACAGACCTTTATAAGGAACGATATACAATGGGGGATGTCCTCGTACGAGATCGATTAATTTCTCGTCTTCCTCTGGTGAAAACTTGGTTGACATTTTAAAATTCGTTAAAAATAAACACTTTTTAGCACTGTACGCTGNCGGACAAGCCGAAAATATATATATATACATACATGGTGTCTTATAATTATCATCGCTGGAAGACATCAACAGGTTGCAGTGGTGCAGTTACTAACCTGGAGAGAGGTCCGTTGTCTAATTTACGACAGTTATTCAAAGTAAAACGACAACAAAGGTGGTATATTACGTGTTTGAAAGAACTGAGATACCAGCAAAGCCATTTTATTTTTTGTCGACTGTTAGAAAGGGAAAAATGTAAACCAGGGGTCTTGGTCAGAAAAACTACTTTTTCCAATAAGTATAATCCCGTTTATTTACAAAAAATTCACCACTGATAAATCGGAGACGGTCGGTACTAATATTAAATTAAACTTTTCTTAATTCCGTTTTTAAAGCTTTGGTTTGTTAAAACCGTGTGTCGCAGACGACATATGCTGATAGGAGAATCTGTAGCGTTCAACTTTATCGGTTTTAAAGGGAGAGTGTTTTGTTAGATTTAGTGCTTCTGATTGTATGCTGGTAAATGCAGACGAAAATATTTATTATTACTGTGGCAAAATTTATTTTTCTCATGACAACGGCTGAACAATTTTTGATGCCAATACCTATTGATGAAGAACATGAAAAAGATCTTTTGAATTTAATTAGTTGTCGTCGTCAAAATAAAAATGAAGATCAATGTTTTCTAACAGACCTTTATAAGGAACGATATACAATGGGGGATGTCCTCGTACGAGATCGATTAATTTCTCGTCTTCCTCTGGTGAAAACTTGGTTGACATTTTAAAATTCGTTAAAAATAAACACTTTTTAGCACTGTACGCTGTGAGTTCATCTGGACGACTGCATTGAAATCAAATCAAATTTGATTTCGACTAAACTGACGACGCACAAAATTTTCTGCCTACCGTGAGGACTCAGGTGGACACCTGAGCATAATCTAACAAACCAGATGCGCATCTTCTTGTGTTCTAGATTTCAGTGTAAGTCCGACGCGCACAACTGACTGTCTGCTTTGCGTCGCGGGTAGCCTGAAGGTTGCGGAAGTTCGACAAAAATGTCGCAAGATTCTGGACATAGCGAATTGTTCCTGAACATTAAAAAAGTCGATTCCCGTTGCGCACAAAATCGGATTTGCTCCTTTTTTTGAATTATCGCAAAAAAACTGTTTTTTTCCTTATTTCCTGAAAATGAGCTTTTTAGGGTATTGTAAATAAAAACATTGTCTCTTTTGAACAAAATATTTTATTGGTTTATATAATCGGTTTAACAATCAAAGATTTGTTAACAAAAAACACAAATCGGTTTAACAATCAACAAAAAACACAAATTCGAAACTGAAGTTGGCTTGAATGAGCTCACACTGGCACAAATCCATTGCAAATATCTGACGAGTAAAGTGAACATTGATTATCGAAGACATGGCTCATAAACAATAGTTTACTTATATATGACGTGACGAGAATTCAACAACTGCTTTTTTCAACTGAACGATGTATGTAGGATCTTCTAAAAAATTAATCTTATGTCGATCCCAATATTTTAAAAACTCCCGGTGTATTGATTCTCCAGCTTGTTCTGACCATAGACCAAGTCCATCGTTATCAATAGATTCTAGGTATTGNCAACTTTATCCTAAAGAATCTGTAATTAAAGCTCCACTGAGTGACTACTATAAATTAGCCTCTATCAAAACACATACTCAAAATTATAAAGTATATATCAACTTTCAAATTCCCATATTCCAAATACAAACCTATGACTATTTCCAAGTTTTACCTATACCCCTTAATCAAAGCCTGCTCATTCCCATTTCAACCTACTTACTCAAGAACAAACAAGAGATTCTCAATCAAAAAGAAGAATGTACACAAATCCCAGGCTTGTACCTGTGCAACAACATTAACTTCAGAGATAATTGTATCAATTCACTAATACAACAAATAAAACCAGTCGATTGCACCACATCCCAAATTCAAGGAAACTCTATCCATCAAATTCAAAATCGTTACATAATATATAATTCACAAGAAACATTAGGAAATTTAAAATGCCATGACGAACGACTCATCGAATTTAATCAACACAAATCATACCTCGTATCCATTGAAGAAAAATGTACCCTGCAGATTAGAGACGAAAAATTTTATGGAAAATCTATCGAATTAAGTCAAGTTACCGTACTACCACGAATTAATCTACTTCTTAATAGTAGTAAATATCAAATTAATTTGGAAAATATACGGCTAGATGAACTGAGTAGTTTAGCGGAGAGTATATCCAAATTTAAAATCCAACCTCTAGAAATATTTGATCCAGAATTTAACCAGAAACCGCATTATCTCATATATATTATCTTGGGTATAATTTTAATAATAATAATATACTACATTTTTAAGAAGAGAGCCTCAGTTATTAAAATAATAACGCCTAAAATCTTCACAAGAAGTTCGAAGTCGAATGACTCCAATAAAGAAGCCCCAGAAACCTCTGGAAAAATATAAGTAATTTAAAGGACTGGAATCATGCTTGAATCAATGATCTCCAAGTCACCACACCAGGAGCAGTGACTCTCTGCTGACTCCTTTTTACCTACCGCGTATTGAGCATCTACAAGAAGCACCCCTGAGCCCAGGTATCAGATGAGGACTTCGCCATCCCAGATGACTCAACCCCAAAGGACTGACTATAGCCCACTAGGACCCTGGTCGCTCCATCCCCTGTAGCTCCCTCTACGACGGGAGGAATTATATATATATTATTTTTATGTTCATATTTTATTTTTCAGAATCATTAACTTCTCTGCTGTAATAACTAGATACAAAAGTCAACTTCTTTATCTTTTGCTGAGAATGCTTTTATTTTATTATATAAGGAACTGCTTCGCTTATTCCATTCAGTGTGAAATTTAACTTGTAATTGTGAACTTGCTTCTTGTTGATTAATACATCATTTTTTTAAAGTGATTTTTATTATTTCAACACCTGTTCGGCGACGAGATAATTAATTGGCGCAGTCGGTAGGATTTCCAAACAAGTCCCTGAAGTCTACTGTTTGAAGATTGGGATCCTTGGCGAACTTCTGTACCTTATTGGAAATCCAGAATCTACCTTAGCTCTCAGACGAAATTCATCGGAACGAAACTGCAAGGGGTTGGTCAACTTGACGCTGAGAACTCAGGAATCGCTACCGGACAATCAAAAGTAAGTTCCTTTTACAATTTCCACTCCTTTCCTCGCTAAGTTGATATATACTGCTTTATATATACTTTTGCGGCGAAAAGACATTTCGGTTTACACTTGCCTGTGTATAATCGGAATTAGTTAAGAAGTGAATTTTAAATATTTTTAAATAAAGTGAAATTTTTGTAGTTAGGTAACTTTATTGTTCTGAATTTACAAGTGCTTCTTTTGTCGAGTTAGTGTTCAGCCAAGTCTGAGTCGACTCGACTGAAAACGAGTATTCAGACCAAATATAATTTTTTTCTTTTTCTGTGCTTCCTTTGCCGAGTGACTGTTCAGCTAACTCTATTCACGAGTCAACTCTACTGAAATTCTTTAACGAGTGACTGTTTAGACCAAGTTTATTCATGAGTCAACTCGACTGAAATTCTTTAACGGATGACTGTTTAGACGGATCTGTTCATGAGTCAACTCGGCTGAAATCGAGGCTATTGTTCAGATGCCAAAGGAAAATAATTTTCAACCTAGATTACGTGTAGAAAATCCATACCAGGTCCCTGTCGGTGTTGGTCTCTCCATAAATCAAAACGAAATAGATAGTTTAGTAAGCCAGTTGACAAATTTATTCTCCTAGCAACTCAAATATGACTACTAATTCAAATATTAATGAAGCTTTCCTAGACGTGATACCGGTGTTTGACGGATCACAAACTAAACTCCAAACTTTTTGTAAATTATGCGATGATTAGAATTTTTAATATCCCCGAAAGACCCGATCGTATGATATATTTACTTGCGGGCATTAGATCAAAAATTACCGGACAAGCCGAAATAATTTTAAACCAACGATTAGAAATTGAAACTTGGGAACAAATAAAATGTTTATTAGAACAAAATTTTGGAGATTGTAGAGATCTTCCTTGCCTTCAGCAAGATTTAATCCACATGCGTTATTATCCAAAATGTGAATCCCTTCAGGAATTCGCTAATAGAATACAAAACCTCAGGTCGACATTATCGCAAAAATTAGTTCATTTAAATATAACAGCTGCGGAGAAACAAGGACATTTATGCAAGGCTCGCACTAGACACATACGTAGCAAAATTACCAGATAACTTACAGACAATGATACGTACAGCAGATAAGAAAACGCTGGAAGACGCGATATCCTTTGTAAACAGAGAATTGCAATTTAACCAATACAAAGAACAACTTAAGAAAAACATATATCATATTCCCTCGACTTCTAATTCACCTAGGGCCCCTCAACGAAATTACAATCCAAATTTAAATTCAAGATTAAATCCAAATTTTAGATCAAATTTCCAAAACCAAAATTTCGCAAGACCTCCTTTACCGCCCAGAAACCCAAATTTAAATCAAAATTATAATCGAAATCCACAACCTTCAGGAACGTACCAAAATTATGAAACAAATTATCCAACTCCCATGTCTGGAGTTCAATCATTTGTAAACCAGACGCATAATACGAGGACAAATCAACAAAATTTTAGACATAAACCACCTAGACAAAATTTGCCTAGAATTAATGAAAATTTTAATATTGAGGAACAAAATTTTGACCCTAACGTTGACTCTAACTTTGACCCAAACCAAGAATACCAAAACGAGCCGAATTTTGAAACAAATCAGGACGAAGATTACTANGCCGGCGGTACATGCGGCGTCCCGATGATTATTGTATTACCTAGACGCCGCACGACCCGCCCGCGGCCAAAAGTTGATATCTACGCATTTACTGGAATTATGTTTTTTTTTGCCAATCGTTAGTACGTTGCAGTCTGTGGCCGAGTGTGTATTGCTTTTGATGCGTATTTATCTGTCATAATGCAAGCCGGTGCCAGTAAACGTGATGCAAATCGACCATTGACTCAGAAAGAGTTAGAAAATATTTGTGAAACTTTGACATTGTCTGAATCAGACAACGAAGTAACTATTAGTGACATTGAATCAACTGAAGATGAATTTATACCAACCGATGACGAAGATCATTCTTCCGAAGATGAAGTAGATACTGAAAGTGGTGAATTGGTGGATGAAACGGAACAGAATTTAGCAGGTAAGGATTTAAGTGCACTAATATTGAAACGTTTTATGATATTTTTTATTTTTAGATATTACCATCTGTAACAATGAACAGTGGTTTTCAGTCACTGGTGTTGTAACATCTTATATTATGTCACAAAATTCCAGACACATTTCCACAGGTGTAATTTAATGTAGCAGCCATATGAACACCCAGTACATGTACTTTACTATGTTATGTACAGTTCTGAAAGTGTAGGTCTTTAGGAACTAGTTATAATCATACGAATTCACCGTACTTACTTATATTGTTTAAATAACAACAACCTTGAGAAGCATACTCTGTAAATATTTTAGCTTAGGTACACTACCTGTATATTGTAAATACGTAGATTGTTAAGGCATATTGGTATAAAAACAGTTATTTCCAGCATTATAACCAACAACAAACAATGTACTTATTTTTAAGATTAACCTTAAAATGTTTAACATCACACTTGTTGCATAAAACGCAAAAGCCATAGAACCATGGTCTAAATAAGATATTTGGGAAACGGAACCTATGAACATTGAACAAATAGATAGGATATTAAAGGAACAATTATGTTTATACAAAGTAGGGATTTTTAATTGTATAAAGTTTTAACCAGTTTAGTACAGAGTGAGAGCCAATCAGAAGATTGTATTTTTTTGGAACTCCAGTTCTTAAAAACTAGAGGCAAGGCCCTGCATGGCCATTTTTCATTCTGACTCTGGCTGGTGAAAAGTATTACCAGTTTCTAGTGATTTCGAGCTAAAGCAGCCATTTTGTGTAAAATCACGTTGAATCTACATCATCCTACACCGTGAAACGGTAATTATACCAATAATTAAGTAAATAAATTCAGATGTTCATAGATTTGTACATAGTTTTTTAATATATTTTAGTAGTGAGTAAGCAGGTTTCCCCAGGTATCTATTTAGAACTAATTAGGTTTTTCTTCTCCCACGTTGCGTTTTAGAAGCCAGCCAAGTAGTTTAGACAAGTAGTTTAGAAAATTAGTTTAGACAATTAGTTTAAACAATTACTTTAGACAACTAGTTCAGACAGCTAGTTTAGACAGCTAATTTAAATAGCTAGTAATAATCAGCTAGTAATAATCAGCTAGTGATAAAGCTAGTGATAATTAAAGATGGTAGTACTAATTTCAATCAAAGCTGGTGCTAATTAACCGCTGTAAATGCCATAAGCCGAGGCAAATTGCCAAGTTGAGGACCTCTAATATTTGTTTGAAAACCCAGGCAACTAGAACGCAACTTAGGTGACCATGTGACCATTGCAACAAGTCAAGTGTGAGACCAGACTGCATAACCCGGAAGGACTGTAAGACACCTCCACCATCGTCACAGCCACTACGAACTCCGGGTGAGAGTTGAATAAAAATTTGAGACACTGTCGTGTTCTGTTTTTTTTTATCTTTTATAATAACTTAATTTGTACCCTTTTATTGTTTCCATCCCATACCTGCTGGGGTGTCGGGGGGAAAGGAGAAATAATTGATACTCTATTCAGTAGGTTGGCGTCCAAATTAACATCTTTCATATACATATTTTTCGTTTCTTCCCGAAACTAAAGACCGATTTAGCAAGAGTCGAGATATCTAACACCAGAAAAAACAAAAGCGGACTACGACCCAACTGCACTCCGCCCAATGAGCTGCCGTTAGCCCCTTCAGCTGTGCGCAAAAGGAATTTAAAGCTGATAGGTGTAACAGACTCTTGCTCCTAACGAATATTTAAAGACAACTATCCCAGTAGAAGTAAATTTCGGTGACGTTTTAATTCCTTTTCAAAATTTAAATAGTTTAATACTCAGAGAAACAATAACTACCAGTGAAGACGGATATGCCCCGGTAGAACTTTTTAATCCTTCTAATGAAACAAAAACTTTTTATTTTCAAAAACCCATTCCTTGCCAAAATATTGAAAATTTTGAGTTATATAATTTCCAAATTTCACCTAACAAAGAAAAATACCAGAAAGAGCAAATACCTGATTTACTAAGAACGGACCATTTATCTAAAGAAGAAAAACGACATTTAATTCCCCTTTGTAAAGACTACCACGACATTTTCTATTTCCCCGGTGATTCCCTTACATTTTCCAATCAAGTCAAACATCAGATAAAAACTGAGGATGAAATCCCTGTCCACGCAAAAACATATAGATACCCCGAAGTTCATAAACAGGAAGTCCAAAAACAAATTAATCAAATGCTACAAAATAATATTATTAGACCTTCAGACTCACCCTGGTCCAGTCCCATATGGATTGTACCCAAAAAATTAGATGCTTCTGGCAACAAAAAATGGCGACTTGTGGTAGATTACCGCAAAGTCAATGAAAAAACTGTTAGTGATAGATACCCCATTCCAAATATTACCGATATTTTAGAGAAGTTAGGTCGATCACAATATTTCACAACTTTAGATTTAGCATCTGGTTTTCACCAGATAGAGATGTCTCCCGAATCAATCCCAAAGACAGCCTTTAACACTAACAACGGACATTACGAATACCTTAGAATGCCCTTCGGACTTAAAAACGCACCCGCTACCTTCCAGAGAGTCATGGACAATGTTCTCAAAGATTTACAAAACAAAATTTGCCTCGTCTATATGGACGATATTGTAATTTTTAGTACCTCCCTTCAGGAACACATTCAAAATTTAAAATTAGTATTTGAAGCTTTAAGAAAAGCAAATTTGAAAGTTCAGTTAGACAAGTCGGAATTCTTAAAACGAGAGACCACATTTTTAGGACACGTTATTACACCTTCAGGAATAAAACCAATCCCGGATAAAATAAAATCGATTCAAAATTTTCCCGTTCCTAAAACAGCTAAAGATATTAAATCATTTCTCGGACTAGTAGGCTTTTATCGTAAATTCATAAACAATTTTGCAAAAATAACGAAACCACTCACTCGATGTTTAAAAAAAGGAAACAAAATTGAACATTCACCAGAATTTTTAGAAGCAGTAAATTTATGTAAAAACATTTTATCAAATGAACCACTTTTAACTTTTCCAGATTTTTCAAAAACTTTCGTATTAACTACGGACGCATCCAATTTTGCGATCGGAGCCGTCCTATCTCAAAACGGTCATCCAATTTCTTACGCGAGTAGAACATTAAACCCGGCAGAAATAAATTACTCGACAATAGAGAAAGAATTACTAGCAATCGTTTGGGCAACCAAATATTTTAGGCCTTACTTATACGGTAGAAAATTTATAATTAATACGGATCATAAACCTCTTCAGTGGCTCTTCTCACTAAAAGACCCTCAGTCTAGATTAGTCCGTTGGAGACTAAAATTAGAAGAATTCGAATATGAAGTAAAATATATTAAAGGAAAAGAGAATAACGTAGCAGACGCTTTGTCCAGATTTCCCCCAGACATTAACATTCACCAACTTCAACCCTCAACTTCCCAAGCCTCAGACTTACCTATTTTAGATGACGAAACACTTTCCATGCTAGTTAATATAGACAGACCAAATACACCTATAGACGAAGAATTACTTAACGACATTTTAGGACAACTTCCTGAACCATCTCCTCCAGTATTACATATTCCTGAACCCGAAGATAACGAGACTATACACACTTCAATAGAAAACCCAGTAGCCGAATTACCCATAACCGAGCAACCCATAAATCATTTTAAACATCAGATATCCATTGCATTAAACCAAAACCTTGTCCAACCTTATTGGCATAGACAAACTAGACCATTCGACAAAAATTCTATCTTTATTTTATTTAATCCCCAACTTTCTGATGAAAGTAAAGCAAAAATATTACGAAACTTTTTAAAACCAAAAGAAATAAATTGCCTTTATTTTTATGACCAAAAAGCAAGACAATGTTTCGAACGACTTATACCAAAATTCTTTAATAATACAATTAAATTCAGAATTTCAACTTTAAAAGCTCAAGACGTAGAAAAATTAGAGTCCCAAATTAGATTAATAATGAAACAACATGAAGTAAATACGGTACACAGAGGTATTGATACCATTTATAACTCCTTGTCAAAAACTCATTACTGGCCTAACATGAAAGAAGCTATAACCACCTATGTTAATAACTGCGAAACATGTAATCGTGCGAAATATGACAGACACCCACAAAACCCACCGATCCAAAAGACAGAGACTCCCGTAAAACCATTTGACGTAATACATATAGATATCCTATTCTTTGACAAGAACCAATTCTTAACGATTTTTGACGCTTTTTCAAAATTAGGACAAGCATATCCTATCCCTAGTAGAAATGCCATTACAACGACTAATACTATCCTTAACTACATCTCTCACTACGGAAAACCAGCCAAAATAATTTGTGATCAAGGTAGTGAATTTAACAATAAAATATTTACGGAATTCTGCCAGCTGCATAAAATAAATTTACATTTCACTAGTATTGGTAACTCAAATTCTAACAGCCCTGTCGAACGTTTTCATTCAACAATCCTAGACTCTATCAGAGCCCTAAAGTTAGACAACCCTACATTAAATCAGGAAACCTTAATTAAATTAGCAACCATTGGATATAATAATTCTATACATTCGGCAACTCAAAGAACTCCCCTTGAAATAATATTAGGATCACCTCAAAACATAGAAATAGACGAAAAAGTAATCACCACAAATTTCATAGAAAAACAGAAACAAATTTATTCCAAATTATATGAAGACGTACAAAATAAAATCGAGGTAACCAAACAAAAAACATTAGACAGAGTAAACAAAAATAAAACCGAACCAGAAAAGGTTAAAATTTTGCAAAATGTACTAATAAAAGACAATTTAGCAAACAGACAAAACCCAAATTCAAAAAAGCCATAGCCATAAATGATAACGGTCCAACCATTCAAACAAAACAAGGAAAAATTCACAAAAAACATGTTAAGAAATCAAAAACCTCACATACTTCTCCTCTGTTGCAGGATGAAGAATTCACTGATAGTGATGATAATATTCCTCTGGCACAGTTATTCCGAAATAATTGAATTACAAAATCCTATTCTCTAATAAAAAACATTAACAATAAATTATCAACCCTTTTCTATATAAACCGCAGAAAACGAGGATTACTAAACTTTATCGGCACAGCATATAATGAACTTTTTGGCCTCATGGACAATAATGATAGAGAACAGATAGAGAAAGAATTAAAAATTTTAGAAAATAGTCAATTTAACCTTCAAACGCAACAAAAAGAACAGTTGAGTTATCAAACTACCCTATCATCAAAATTAAATAATACCTTAGAACAAATTTATCCTAAAGAATCTATAATTAAAGCTCCACTGAGTGACTACTATAAATTAGCCTCTATCAAAACGCGCACTCAAAATTATAAAGTATATATCAACTTTCAAATTCCCATAATCCAAATACAAACCTACGACTATTTCCAAGTTTTACCTATACCAAAGTTTGCTCATTCCCATTTTAACCTACTTACTTAAGAACAAACAAGAAGTAGATATCAAATTAATTTGGAAAATATACGGCTAGATGAATTGAGTTTAGCGAAGAGTATATCCAAATTTAAAATCCAACCTCTAGAACTGTTTGATCCAGAATTTAACTAGAAACCACATTATCTTGAGTATAATTTTAATAATAATAATATACTACATTTTTAAGAAGAGAGCCTCAGTTATTAAAATAATAACGACTAAAATCTTCACAAGAAGTTCGAAGACAAATTCCAATAAAGAAGCCCCAGAAACCTCTGAATCAATGATCTCCAAGTCACCACACCGGAGCAGTGACTCTCTGCTGACTCCTTTTTACCTACCGCGTATTGAGCATCTACAAGAAGCACCCCTGAGCCCAGGTATCAGATGAGGACTTCGCCATCCCAGATGACTCAACCCCCAAAGGACTGACTATAGCCCACTAGGACCCTGGTCGCTCCATCCCCTGTAGCTCCCTCTACGACGGGAGGAATTATATATATATTATTTTTATGTTCATATTTTATTTTTCAGAATCATTAACTTCTCTGCTGTAATAACTAGATACAAAAGTCAACTTCTTTATCTTTTGCTGAGAATGCTTTTATTTTATTATATAAGGAACTGCTTCGCTTATTCCATTCAGTGTGAAATTTAACTTGTAATTGTGAACTTGCTTCTTGTTGATTAATACATCATTTTTTTAAGTGATTTTTATTATTTCAACACCTGTTCGGCGACGAGATAATTAATTGGCGCAGTCGGTAGGATTTCCAAACAAGTCCCCGAAGTCTACTGTNGAACTTGCTTCTTGTTGATTAATATATCATTTTTTAAAGTGATTTTTATTATTTCAACACCTGTTCGGCGACGAGATAATTAATTAGCTCTACTTTTATAGCCGATTGGTGGCGTAAAAAACTGTTTATCGGATATTAATACTCAGAACTACAAGAAATAGGTACAAAATTCAATGCATAGGTGCATGCATGCATGCATAGAATTATAGACGTCACATATTTAGGCAACCTGCAACAAATTGTCATAGTTGAAATTGTACAGATCTGACCCTTATTTACTATTTGCTCAGATACTATAGAAATTAACAGTTTCAAATTAACTTATTTTTACAAAGATTTAGAAGTACTTAAGAACAGCCAATACGTGTTTCGTAGAATAGATACACTAATCTGCTTAATACTTACAAAAAACATTATAAAAGAATATTCTTAAATTTAAATAAAGTAAAAATTTAACATTATCCGTGTTATGCCTAATGCGCATGCACGGAAGGAATAGCCTCATACACAGGTGAGATTATGCTGATATATCATCGCTGTCATCATTAGCGTATTTTCTCTTCTTTTGTTTAATCTTGGGATTTTCTAGTTCTACCAAGTACTTTTTATTGTTTTTCTTGGTGCTGTACTGTGTCAGTGTGTTTATCGAGTGTTTTTTTATCTTCAAGTGGTTTATTATAGACGTACCAGAACCAAACTTTTCTTAACTGATATCCTGTTTCGAGGCTACTTCGCGTACATGAAATTATCTTTAATGCGCATGCTCAGTAACATTGATATAATTTTAATTTATTAATTACTCTCAAAGTCAATATAAATTTAAAAATATAAATTCAGTAATTCTTTTAGTTTGTCACTTGGGGTTTGAAACTTCTTAAATATTTCTATTATTGCCAGTATATAGATTTTTTGGCACTTATGTCTAAAGTGCAAAAGGTCGAAAATCGATCTAGTAAAAATATTGAAGAATTCTTCATGACAATGTGTACTATGGGGTTGCCTATTATTTGGCGCATGTGACGTCACTACTAAAAATGATTATCATCGGAAAAAAACAATCGTTTATCGGATATTTAGCGGCTAAATTAATAAAGGTTCGTTACAATATTTAAACAGAAAACAATTTGATATTAAATTCCAAATGAACTCCGCACCCTGAGGTCCACCTAGTTAAGTTGACAGGCTACAACCTAGATAAATTATATACTTGTATGACTGTTATTTTAAATCCGGCTCTCTTGCTTTTTGCATTCCAAACACTATTTTATTTCTCGTTGTTTTTCCTCATTCCATCGTTTTTTAATAAAACTTAGGGATGCAGTGATATCGATAAAAATAACATAAATGACTTCAAAAGTCATATGGATTGTTTAATCTGGGTATACAGGTAAATAGAAAAAAGAAATATTTTTTGTTGTTTATTCCATGAATTTTTGGTACTTTATTCCAAAACACCCTGTCCTGTACAAATTAAAAATAAAACTTGAACTCTTCTACAACCCTTAACACTTTTACATCTGTCGATATCACAGCTGATGACAGATAAGAGCAAGTTCCACGCTTTTATTCACTACAAGATGTTTGATCGTGCGATTAAAATACGCCTAGAACCTAGAGACTATTGTTTATGTACACTTCCATTCATACACACACATTCATCGGGCTTGTTCAAGTATGCAGATGACAAATTAATCAGTCTTCCTGCCGCTTGCATAATAGTTCATTTAACGAGGTCCCAAAACTTGAAAATTTGTAGGATCTTTTGTAAGACATATCCTCCCGTTTTTGAGAGTGAGAAAAATGATAGTTTCGCAAACTGAAACCCTTGCGTGCTACCCCTATCAAGGACAAACCACCCCAATTTCCGGCGGGTATTCGATTTTGGACTTGCAAGGTCTCGCCGGATCGGATTTTTTTTGTAAATAATAAATTATATTAATTGACAATAACACACCCGGCGGTTGAACATACCCGCAATAGGAAAATATACATAAAGGTTTTTGAGGGCGAGCGTNTCCTCTGTTGCAGGATGAAGAATTCACTGATAGTGATGATAATATTCCTCTGGCACAGTTATTCCGAAATAATTGAATTACAAAATCCTATACTTCCCATTAATCTAGGAAAAGCAAAAGTTAGCACACATTCACATAATTTCGTACAAATAATAAATTTACAAAATTTATCAAACATAATTCAAAATTTCTCTCGAGAAATACAAACTCAAGGGAACCAATCTATTACACAATTCGAGCCTCTAATAAAAAATATTAACAATAAATTATCAACCCTTTTCTATATAAACCGCAGAAAACGAGGATTACTAAACTTTATCGGCACAGGATATAATGAACTTTTTGGCCTCATGGACAATAATGATAGAGAGCAGATAGAGAAAAAATTAAAAATTTTAGAAAGTAATCAATTTAACCTTCAAACGCAACAAAAAGAACAATTGAGTTATCTAACCACCCTATCGTCAAAATTAAATAATACTTTACACTCTTTGGATCAAAATGTTAAACAACTAGCTAAAAAATTACATAATACTCTATATGCTCTTCAAATTAAAAGCATCGAAATTGAACTATTAGAAATTATTAATCAGTTAGAAGATATACAAGAAATTATTCTATTTTCACATTTAAAAATTATTTCTCATATGCCCGTTTGCACTGTAGTGTTTAATCCAGGATTAAGTCTGAACTTGGATTAAAATATAACATTTTTTTGCACCGTTTCAAATCTATGGATTAATCTATTATTAATTTAAACCCTCAAATTTGACCGCTTAAACTTGGATTAATGAGAAAACGTAAATTGACACTATTGACAGTACTTAGCTGCTAGTTATATTTTTTTTAAATAGGTATTTCTTCCTTTTTCCTGTAAACTGTGAATGAGTGAGTGGTGTTAAGACATCATTGAGAATTTTAAAATGGATTCAGATTCTGACTTTGATGTATTGGATGATTTTGATATTCACGAAATTATAGACTTTGGATTTCTCAGACAAATATTCTATATTAGAAATGATCTATTTCATAATCTAGACAATATAACTTTTTTCCGCAGAATTAGGTTGACAAAAGACACCACATTGCATCTGCTAACTTTAATTGAAGAGCAGTTGGAATATCCAAGTGACATGTAAGTTTTACGAACACGTCGGCATGAACACGATGCAACTGGCAATCAGAATTTTGAAATTATAAAAAGCTTTTATTCTTAATATGATTTTGTATTTCTGACTGCTCTTCGGTTCCATGCTTGTGCTGGTCATTTGCCTGCCATTGCAGACTTTTCAGGGATGGACATATCAACAGTGTCCAGAATAATTGTATCATTGAGTAATTGAGTATCAATTGCAATAGTTCGGCTTTATCGGATACAAAAAAATACGAAACCCAGAAGAAATAGTTAGTGTGCAACATGAGTTTAACTAAATCTTTTATCACAATAAAGGAAATTAGGTTTATACGTTAGGTTTGAGAATTTGACTTTGACATATTTTTTTCGGAACATAATTGGACATAAGTTAGCAGCATAATAAAATCCCTAAACAGTATTCTTAAAGCCCAGTTTAATTTAATCTACAGTCGGCAGTAAGTGGTGCAAAAGCTGATTATTAAAACCTAGTTTTAAAATTAAACCAAGTTCAGTTGAACTTGGCTTAAATTCTAAACGGTGTAAACGGGCAATAATGTACTGAATTTTGAACACTTACAGTCGGTTTTTAAAACTTTAGAACAACTTTATCCTAAATCTGTAATTAAAGCTCCACTGAGTGACTACTATAAATTAGCCTCTATCAAAAGACATACTCAAAATTATAAAGTATATATCAACTTTCAAATTCCGATATTCCAAATACAAACCTATGACTATTTCCAAGTTTTACCTATACCCCTTAATCAAAGCCTGCTCATTCCCATTTCAACCTACTTACTCTAGAACAAACAAGAGATTCTCAATCAAAAGGAAGAATGTACACAAATCCCAGGCTTGTACCTGTGCAACGACATTAACTTCAGAGATAATTGTATCAATTCACTAATACAACAAATAAAACCAGTCGATTGCACCACATCCCAAATTCAAGGAAACTCTATCCACCAAATTCAAAATCGTTACATAATATATAATTCACAAGAAACATTAGGAAATTTAAAATGCCATGACGAACGACTCATCGAATTTAATCAACACAAATCATACCTCGTATCCATTGAAGAAAAATGTACCCTGCAGATTAGAGACGAAAAATTTTATGGAAAATCTATCGAATTAAGTCAAGTTACCGTACTACCACGAATTAATCTACTTCTTAATAGTAGTAAATATCAAATTAATTTGGAAAATATACGGCTAGATGAACTGAGTAGTTTAGCGGAGAGTATATCCAAATTTAAAATCCAACCTCTAGAAATATTTGATCCAGAATTTAACCAGAAACCGCATTATCTCATATATATTATCTTGGGTATAATTTTAATAATAATAATATACTACATTTTTAAGAAGAGAGCCTCAGTTATTAAAATAATAACGCCTAAAATCTTCACAAGAAGTTCGAAGTCGAATGACTCCAATAAAGAAGCCCCAGAAACCTCTGGAAAAATATAAGTAATTTAAAGGACTGGAATCATGCTTGAATCAATGATCTCCAAGTCACCACACCAGGAGCAGTGACTCTCTGCTGACTCCTTTTTACCTACCGCGTATTGAGCATCTACAAGAAGCACCCCTGAGCCCAGGTATCAGATGAGGACTTCGCCATCCCAGATGACTCAACCCCAAAGGACTGACTATAGCCCACTAGGACCCTGGTCGCTCCATCCCCTGTAGCTCCCTCTACGACGGGAGGAATTATATATATATTATTTTTATGTTCATATTTTATTTTTCAGAATCATTAACTTCTCTGCTGTAATAACTAGATACAAAAGTCAACTTCTTTATCTTTTGCTGAGAATGCTTTTATTTTATTATATAAGGAACTGCTTCGCTTATTCCATTCAGTGTGAAATTTAACTTGTAATTGTGAACTTGCTTCTTGTTGATTAATACATCATTTTTTTAAGTGATTTTTATTATTTCAACACCTGTTCGGCGACGAGATAATTAATTGGCGCAGTCGGTAGGATTTCCAAACAAGTCCCCGAAGTCTACTGTATGAAGATTGGGATCCTTGGCGAACTTCTGTACCTTATTGGAAATCCAGAATCTACCTAGCTCTCAGACGAAATTTATCGGAACGAAACTGCAAGGGGTTGGTCAACTTGACGCTGAGAACTCAGGAATCG
>NW_019416960.1:193768-204896 GCF_000390285.2 Anoplophora glabripennis | reverse complement strand
ATTATTTTCATTCATATGAATTTTTATCCCCGCTAAATAAAGCTCCCATCTAACCCCCCGCGATGCCACTCATAAAATTCCTGCATACCTTTTTTATTGTATGTCGGTGATATTCGATTGTCTCATCTATCCTCTCGGCCGTCTTATCTCGAGATGTTGTAGCTCGTTAGAGCGTTGGAACAATCGAAACATCTGCGCACTCGCTCGAGTAGTGCACGTATTAGTAACGCTGTAGCCACTGTCATTCGTATCCGAATAATCGAATGATTCTATATGACCACTCGAGATATCTCGAGAGATTTTCATAATCGATATAATCGATAATTTTCATTCGAGTAGTCCCATCACTAATTTAGTGTGAAATTAAACGTGCAATTGTGAACTTGCTTCTTGTTGATTAATATATCATTTTTTTAAAGTTATTTTTATTATTTCAACACCTGTTCGACGACGAGATAATTAATTTGCTTTATGATGTGCAATGAATTTACTTGTAACATATTTGTAATTTGTAGGTTTTCGCAACCTACAAATTTTCGCAATTTCCAATAAAAATTTTGAAAGCCAATAAAAAAGTATTCACATATTGTTAACAAAATAATCAAAATGAAACAATATTCTTAACACTGTCACACACTAAAATCAGTAAACTAATTTTTAAAAAATTTCTACAAACTTTCTCCTGCGGCATCGGTATTCGAGATACAGGGTGTTACGGTTTACAAAATAATGTATATTTTCTGCCAAATCTTATAATGCGCTGACGGAATTGAATTAAATTTACTACAGCATATTCACTTAATTAACCTTTTATTGAATGCAAGAATAACCTTGTGGCTTTAACCAGTAGCGTGCTACTGGAGGTGCCATCACATTTTCCCAAGAAAAAATACGCCACTGGCGATTTTTTTGTAGAAATAATGTTAAATTCAAGTACTGTTACATTAGTTTAATAGTAGCAGTTGTTTAGGAGATAATTTACTTATTTGCAGAACTCAATGAGCAAATTTAGTCCACATTAAGGTTTCTGGTCGAGACTTCTCGAAGCGAGAATTCCTGGGAGAATTGGCCTTACTCGAGACGAGAAAAAAGTGTCGAGAAATCGAGAAATTTAAAAATCACGCACGTCTTAGTTCGTTTCGTTCATGCGTTCAATTCGTTTCCCGATAAATAACTGAGCGGTTAAAGTGTTTTCTCGACTAGCTCATACATTTATTTATTTTGAGTTTTTAAGGCTTTAGTTTACTTTGATGATTCTTATTTTTTTAATGTACCTAGTTATAAGTCTGTGTAGAAATTTTATTATAAGCCTAATGTTGATGTTGATTCTGAAAATATTTAGTTCCTGTTCCTTTAGTTGATTATTTTATTTGTTTTATTAATTAAAGGATTGTGATTATAAGAGATAAATTAATAGGAAGAACGCTTCTGTATCTTTAAATTAAAGCTTGTTTTTTAAGATTTCTTCGGTTAAATTCCTTATTATTTGTTTAATTAAAAGATTGCATGATTAATGATTATTAATAATTATTGGAAGAAAGCTACGATTCAAAAACATTGAAATAAACATAAGTATATTGAAAGTGTTTAATAAAAAAACAAGTTAAAGGTTTTTAAGAAGAAGATACTCAAAGTTTAATTTAGTTTTGTTAGTAGAAGTAGAAACATAATTAATAAAAATACTAAATAAATAATAAATGTTAATGATGATTGTTAAGTATAATAGCATGTTTATATTTCGCATCGCAACACCAAAATTATGACTTAGAAATTTCTCGAGAATTCGAGAATTCCCGGGAAAAAAGTAGTCCGAGAAATCAGAAACGCTAGTCCACATACTCATATTTATTTAAAATCCATCTGCAGCAATGATCTTGTTTTAGTATTATAACTATAGTAGGATCATATTCGATGCAAAGTAATAAATCATTGCCTGTCGAGGGATCCAGTGCCGTACGCTTTTAAGTGTTTTAGAAATTGAATAATTTCTTTATACATTATGAAGGGACGAGATCAGTTCACATCTGGCACCCTTGTTCCTACAAAAATTCCTTTATTCTCATAAACTATTTATTTTAAATGTAATTTATTATAAATCCAATTTGTTTTTTTTAAATTCCACATATTATGTACTACATTTTACCTCTGTACGCGCCACTATTGTTTACTTGTTTTTTGGAGGCGCTCTCTGATTTACAACCAAGCTCGCCAGGTTAGTATTTGATGAATAACCGACCACTTCGTACACTCGATGCACCTGGGCGACTACAGCTACTACCAGAACACAGTGCGTATGCAGCGGTATTTCAGATTTTACATTCAATTTCATTTTAAATTGGTTCATCTTGCGCCTCCTAAAAATGATGACACGATTTTCCTTTGATAAAAGATCGACAACTTTTTGCTCTACTTTGCATCGAATACGATCCTACTATAGCTTTGTTTATTTATTCCTGGGCTTATGAACACGAGACGAATTGTGGTAAAGAAGAGGAAAATTGTAATCTCCCCAGGGAAAATCATGTCATGATAAGTTCTTCTATACGTAACCTGATTAGAAGATATTAAATGTGTACCAATGCAGAAGGACTTCATTTTGAATAATTGTTGTACGTAATTACTTACGGGACCCATTTGCTAGTTATTTTTTTATTATTTAGTTTGATATTTTTTCCAGAAATAAAATTATCTCTACAAAAAACAGCCAGTGGCATATTTTTTCTTGGGAAAAATTGGTGGATGCTTTAGTACCACGTCACTGGTTAAAACCATGAGGTTTTCATCAAAGGATTAATTTATTAGGAAAATTCAATAATTTAAACTATTAAAAACCACAAAGAAATATGTTTCATTCAATTAACGTAGCGGTACCTGAATATAATATTATAGGCGGCACCTTCAATCGTACGCCACTGGTTAAAGCCAGCTAAGCATTTGTGGTTTTTTGGAGATAACAGCATTCACCGCTGTTGCTATTTCAGGTGCAGGCGATTCATGGAACGCTCTTCGTACTCGAGCAATCAAATCCTCTTTTGAAGCAATGGGTGTAGAATAAACTTTTTGCTTTATTACTCCCCAAACATAAAAATCTAATGGAGTGAGGTCGGGAGACCTCACTGGCCAATTCCACAGTCCTAGGTGTCTCATCCATCTATCTTCAAACATTTCAGTCAGCTGTTGATGGATTTAATTGTGACAGTGAGGTGGAGCCCCGTCTAATTGATACCAACACTTCCTCAGTTGGTCTAAAAATATATCATCTAGAAAATCTGCCACACCGTTTGCAAAATATTGAGATATCTGTCGGCATTTAAATTTTCTTCGTAGATATTGTAAGAAATTTGGTAATCTTTAATTAGACAAAAAACATTTACGCTAAAATTATTTTGAAAGTTTATTTCCCGGATAACATGAGGATTTTAGATGACCACAAATGAGTATTATGTCTATTAAAAATACCTTCTTTATTTTTGCTGGAACGTCTCCATTTATGGCTTTCGATGGGAGTCGATTAAATATGTATGCTGCATACATTACAGCTTCTGACCAGTTTTTTTCCGATATTACTATCAAGTAGCATAACTCTTGCCATTTCTGTTATTATCCTGTTTGTACGTTCTACCACTCCATTCAACTCATGAGTATATGCAGGTGTAATTTCAAATTCAACGTTTGGGAATATTTGTTCAATTTCCTTACTAACAAACTCTCCTCCGCCATCACATCTTATGATTTTGATTGGGTTCTCAAATTTATTTTCATATTTGCCTTTAAAGTTCTTCAGCTTTTCAGATACTTCATATTTGTGTTTAATGGGATAGACAACAATGAAATGGGAAAAATCATCCACAATGGCTAAAAAATATTTTTCGTCATTCACTCCAGCCGGAGATATAGGTCCACATACGTCAACATGTATTTTCTCGAGAACTTTCGTCACCCTTCTTCGAGTTCCTTTATGTGGCATTCTTGAAGTTTTGGCTTGGATACAGATACCACAATTTCCTTTGGGTTTGGTGAATGAACAATGACCTAATCTTCTATGCCACAGTGTTTCATTCCCATTTATCTTTAATTCAGCTATGTGAATGTTTTCATCTTCCGATTTTATATATCCAAGATCAAATGTCAATACATATAGGCCATTTCCTTTTTCACTTTGATCAATTGACTCATCTCTACGATAGATGCTTGCAAAACCATTGCTGAATGTTACGTTAAATCCTTGGGATTCTAGGACACGAACGGAGAGTAAGTTGTATTTTAAATTGTCCACGGACAATACGTTTATGGTAACCGGTCTGGATTTATATAGTAACTTCATGGCTCCCCTGTGTCTCGCTATCAGTGTTTCCTTTTGCTTCGCTACGTGGATATGGATAGGCTTTTTTTTTAATAACATTATTTGTTTTTATTTACATTGAACATAAAGATAACAGAAAATGATCATGGATCATGGAACATAAAGCACGCTACTACCAACATGCATATCATTAGTTCTTAGCATCCTGTGAATGGACGCTCGTGAAATGTCTAAATCATACCCTGCGGCACGAGTTGAGGATTCTGGATGAACATTAAAATAATAAATTAAAATTTATTACATTATCTTCATTGGAAGTTATTGATTTTGGTAACATTTTTTCTGCACAAATTCGACCATGCTCTAGTTGATTTGCTAAAATTCTTCTTAACTTTTTTCTGCTCATTGGTGGTAAATTTGAATATATCACATTAAAAACTATATATGTTCTGCTTATAATCCCATTGCAAAGTCCGTAAATGAATAATAAATTTAAAATATCAGCATTTGATATGTATAGATTTCCACTAAATTAAACTGTCACTGCACTGCAAGAGACTAACAACAAATTGACAGTTTAGTTGTTTTGTTTTGAAGTTTTGCTAAAAATTCCACAGCTATCCTCGCAAGAAATTACATGATTTTAGGTGATTGCACAAAAAATAGTAGATAATTTAAAAACTAAAAGAGATAGGTACAGGGAACCCCGATACCGTTCGAAAGAGAATAAAATTGTGTATCAGAATATAGAAAAACATACAGGGTGTTCCATTTAAAAAAAAAAACAACTTATGAAGGTTTGGAGTTAACTAAACTCGGCATTATATTTCTAGCACCCTGTATGCAATTAAGCCACTTTGAAATTATGGATTTTAGGGGTCTAGCTATCCCCCCTATAAATATTGCTACTTTATCTTTCTTACTATAAAATACACATGCTTTGAAGCTAGTCAGTTTCTCTCCATTTTTTTGAAAAAAATTAAATATCTGGAAAACGGTTAATTTTAGGAATAGGGAAACTTTATAAAAGTCCACCTAAAATAACACGTAGAATCCAAAATTGCAATAATATATAGGGTGTTCTATTTAAAATAAGCAAGTTGATAGCGACTTCCGGTATATACCGGAAGTGGTACGTGGACGCCATTATTTTAGTTGAGAAGGGCATGCCCGAAAACCCGGTATCCCAACTTTTTAAAATTCAAATCAAAGTAGTCTCTGAAATAGTTCTAATGGGCCGTCACCGTGAGACACCCTGTATATGTATATAAATGTAAGAAGTAATATTAAACCATATAAATAAAAATCGTTAAGATTAATTCATGTGTACTAAAAAAAATTGTATGGAATTTAGTGTTTATAAACACGCACGCGCACACGTGCGAATATACACAAACAATCTGTCCTTTTCAGGGGCAAATGCGACTAGACAACCTCCTCCTACGCACATCGGGTTACCCTAATGTCAGCGGTAATTTTCGATATTCTTTATTTGTGAGAACATACCCAGATTTCTATCAAATATATGGTAATCATGATTAAACAAGACTGTATGCCAAAAAATTTATATTTGCTACATTATATATAAGATATATATATGTTTTTGACCATTATGTGGGCCCTACTGCCTCCAGATGGGCATTTGGATCCTCATGGCCTTGAAGACTTTTGATCAATAATAAAAAAGGGACATCAATTTTTCAGGAAATTTCACCAAAAGACCAATTTTTATAAGCTGTATGTGGGGTCCTTTATTATTTTATTTTCTATAAGATTTTGTAGGGTTTGAATAAAGATATCTGAAATTTCTGTTCTTGTTAAATTATCATTTGCATTTATGTAGTACAGAAATTTATAATTTATTATTATGTCTCTCATTTTTGCAAAGTAAATGTTAGTAAATTTTTTAGGGTTTCTTAGAGTTAGCATCTAGTACATATTCAAATGCACTAGATTGATTGTTGGTGTTTTTTCAAGGAGCATTCTTACGAGTCAGGTTTAGTTGACCGATTTTAGTTGATCAGCAGAAGTTGAATGAAAAACTTAGTGAGAACCTTTTGTTTCAATAGAGTTGATCAACTTATTAGTGGATCAAGAAAAGTTTGCTCGAGTCAAACTTAATCGTTCAATTGATGAGTCATCCACTGTGTTTTTGAATTGAACCATGTATTATCAAGTGTGAACCCTCCGGATCACCTAATTAGCCTGTCAGTTTGCTTCCAACTTGTATAAAGTGTCGGTTTTTTCCGCGCCGCTACCTTCAAAGCCATTGTAACACTGAAATGGTTTAATTGACTTCAGTTGAAATGTATGAACCAAAACTGATTCAAGTCGCATTCAACTTTTGCTGATCAATTGAAATCGGTGAACCAAACTTGACACGTGAGAACGCGTCTTAATATAGAGCTGTATTTATTTTTACTGTTAGTAGAAGAAGTTAAGGGTTTTTGTGTGTGGTTTTTATCAGTTTTGTTTTTTTATGTTTGTCTCCAATCCAAAATATGTTTTTAATTTTTGTTCCTGACTTAAACTTCCATCTTTCCTCTAATGTTTCCATGTTTCCTCTAATCTCCTCTTGACTAGTTTGAGTTCCAACTAGATCCACTATTTGTGTCCATTGCACCATCAGAAGGATCACTCAATTTTAAATTGCCATAAAGAACAACAAAAAAGCTCCTAGCCAGAAGGTTGTGTCTACACTGAATGAAAATGAAATATAGACTGTTTGAGTCTTATTATAACATATATTTTAAAGTTATAAGATGACGAATGGCAGCTCTTATAGTGTAGACAGAAAGTCCTGATTCCTGTATGTGACCAATCAGGAAACATTAAAGGAAATTAAAAGAAATTGATGGTGGGCATGGAGAATAAAAAAAAGATTTAAAATATTTATTTCTCACTGGGTCTTGCCTTGGTATCCTGGTTTAAAAACATAAAAATAGAACAAGTTTGTTAAACTCTGGTTAAACATCAACTAGACAACTTGTCAACTACTCAAACTACCAAACTGTAAAAAGTAATTTACTAAGTAATTTTGGCAGAAATAATTTTTTGTAATAAAATGTG
The DNA here is from genome assembly GCF_000390285.2 of Anoplophora glabripennis. Classification (NCBI taxonomy): domain Eukaryota; kingdom Metazoa; phylum Arthropoda; class Insecta; order Coleoptera; family Cerambycidae; genus Anoplophora; species Anoplophora glabripennis. The sequence goes on along the minus strand of NW_019416960.1, from coordinate 197,524 downwards.
ATTATATTTTTAGTTTTTGTGATAATTTTCAAAATACCAACAATATTTAAGTTTTCTGACTGAGAAGACTGAAAACAAACAAGTTTGACGTTATTAGTACACAAATGAAAAATGGTTCGTTACTCAAATGAAGACAAATACAATTTACTAAAATGTTTTAATCTAAGAAATGCAAATACAGATTTAGCAGATTTATTTAGATTAACGTAATACGTTTGACATGCATGTTATATATGAAATTATCTAAGAGTATTAGATATCAAGTAATATGACACTACAGATAACAGCTTCCTCGAAACAAAGCATTCTCATGTGAAGCTTAAGAACAGCAACAGATTCTAAGAATGCTTGTGCTTGCGTTAGCATAACGTAACTTATAAATATGATTAAAGAAACTTAGTTCAGTTCACAGTAAAATTCAGTTGTTTTAAGTCTCTAACGTTGTAACTCATAATGTTAAACACTGTAAAGAGGGTTAAAATAATAATAACTTGTATAATTATGTCGTGGCTAATTACATGCGCAGATCTATCTCTATCTATTTATGCTAATATTTATCAAGGACTGCCCAATTCCATCGCGTCATTCCCCTTGTGTAGAGTTCCCTGCCCTTGTTTTGACGTCCAGCAATTTATAACATCTGTCACCTTTACCAAGACGACACAACCGGCCTATTTTCTCCAACATTCGGCCGTCCTGAATTACAGCTTGTCCTTAAGTCGGTGATCCCCACCTAAACAATAAATAAATAGTTACCCTGTAAGGTCGAACCATGTGCCGCATGCCTTATGTGCATCTAACATTCGTCTAAATTTTTACAGTTCATGTTTTACACATTTCTGGCTTCTTTCCATCGGATACTTTTTTCGCACTACGAGCATTTTGTGATAGTGTCTTTCACTTATAATGCTTGAATACATCGAACTTAAAGTTTTTATGTATTATTTATAATGCTTGAATACATCGAACTTAAAGTTTTTATGTATTATTTACAATGCTTAAATGTTTCGTATTTACTTAGTCTTTCAGAGAGTTTCTTTTTCGTTGCGACCGATCTTACGACCCACCTTCTCAGTTAAGGTCACCCAGGGCTTGATCTTATCAACACAAACGAGGGTAGGACATTTTCGGTACTTGTCTGTAACCCCAATGACCGCATACAATCATTTGGCAATTTCGCTGCGATTCGAAACGGCCCCTTGAAATTAGGTTGTAACTTATTGCTCTCGCCTGTGGCCTGAAAATCTGATTTTGCCACCATTACTAGGTCATCTTTTTGGAATTTCTTCGGTCTCGACCGCTTCGCATCAAAATGCTTCTTTTGTACCAATTTATCGGCTTTCAATCATTTCTGAACTTCCAGTTTTAAACTTGGTAGATCACTACGTTCCCGAAGTTCACCCAAAAGAATCGCTTCTGGCACACTGCATGGTTTACAGCCAAATAATGACTCCAAAGGTGTAGTACCCAGAATACGATGAACAGTATTGATTAGTACTCTCTGTACAGTTTTAACGTGTAAGTCCCACTGGTCATCTTCACCTCCACCATTCAGAGCTGATAAGGAATTGAATATGGTGCGATTAAACCTTTCCCAATGTCCATTAGCTTGTGGGGTGACAACCACGTTTAGAACATGTTTTATACCATATTCTACACAAAACTTTTTAAAACTTTGCGAGGTGAAAGCACTTCCCCTGTCGGTAATGATTCGAACTACCACTCCGAATATATTTCATAGTTTCCAATGATCTTATTACATTCTTTGCCTTCGTGCTTCGTACAGGTTCGATGATGCAAAATTTTGTAGAACCACCCACTGCTACAAGCAGATGAGTGTTTTGCTTCTGAGATTTTACAAAGCGACCCAGGTGATCTAAGTGGATGATATGAAACAGTACTGTCATTTCTATAGGATGTAATTTATCTGGTTTTCTGCTTGATGGTGCTTTATAATACAAACAATTCAAGCACGAATTGATATATTTCTTAAAAAATCTCCGCATTCCGGCAAACCAATAGTTCTTTTTTAATTTTCATAAGATTTTTTTCCAAAACAAAGTGCCCAACGTCATTGTGGCATAACTTACATATCTGCCACCGACTCGAGGAACCACCGACTTTACGCGTTGATCAAGTTTAAGATAAATCTTTCCATCCTTTAGAATGAACTGATCAAAATATACCTTTAAACAAGCATCTTGGTTCCGTGATTCCAAGATTTTTCGTATTCAAAATAGATCCTCATCTTGCAATTGCAAGGCCTGCAGCCAATCAGCTTCAGTAATATTTAATATACTATTAACTTCAGATAATTCATCGTTTGGTGGATTTCTGCTGAGACAATCTACATGGGCCATATTTGTACCTGGTCTGTATTCTATAATGAAATCGAAATTCTGGAGTTCCAGCCAATCGACCAATTCGAGGAATAATATCTTTTTTTTGTAGCGGTATATCTTATTGCACTACTGTCAGTCACCAATTTGAACTTAATACCTATAAGATATACCCAGAAATATCGGAAACTTTCCCGTACAGCTAGGGTTTCCGGCTCATAGGAGTGGTAATGCTGTTCCAGGGCTGTGTTTTGTCGGCTGTAATATGTAACGACATGTTTGTTTTTCTGATGAGGCTTGCTTTCGCTGTACAGCAAGAATAAAACGCTCTCTCAACGATAATAATAAAGTATTTTATTGAAAACTAAGTTGTATAGAAAAAGACGTGTTGACGGGGTGAGTATTTGTTGGAGAGTCCCTTGTATGTGAAGACGGTCGTAGGTACATGAGTACGCATTTGGTCGCCGGCGCCAGTAGTCCGCCGTAGGACCCTTCCTGGAAAGTTGGTGCGTCCGGCGGCGCTCTTGATGTAATGCTTAAAAATGGGTGACTTGAGGCATGTGTACCCACACTGATAATTAATTTTAATTAAACGTATTCCAATTTTACTGGCACCGCAAATGCGGCCGGTGTAGGCGCTTTATGGGACCTCCTTTTGTCCTGGCTGGGCCCCGCCTCTTCTTGCTTCGCCGGCTCGTCTGTGTAAACCCCGGGAGTGGTGCCATGTTTATGATTGGGTAGGGTAGTGCGGCTATGCAGCCTGGGATGCGCTTTGCTAAGGTGGCCCTTAGGCTAGCGCGGGAGGGGAGAGGTAAGGAGGGTATGAGGGATGTGTATGTGTGTCGTTGTCTTCGTTTCTTGATCCTGGCGGTCTCTGAAACAGAAAAGGTTAGCAGGCAGAGAGGGGGGGATGTCGTTGGGGTGGTCACCCAGGGTCAAAAAGTTGGTGTCTAGGTCTTTTGTGTTTGTCGGTCACGTCGGGTACGTAGTCAACGGCTTGCCTGAGGAGGGGATTGACATGTCTAGCGGCTACGTCAAACCGTTTCTCCACGTTTTGTCTTATTGTCTGTGTAGCGTTTGTGTATTGTAAGTCTCGTAATATGTCAGTGTTTCTTACGTACCAGGGCGCGTCGGTGGCCGTGCGGAGGGCTATGTTTTCTACAGCCTGTAATGACTTTAAGTGGCTTTTTGCCACGTGACCCCACGCCGTGAAGGCGTAGGTTAGCTGCGGTTGAAGTACCACCTTGATAAGCGTTCGTTTATTCCTTAAACTGAGGGTGTTTCCACCTTTGAGTAAGGGATAGAGCCTAGCCCTGGTGGTCTTCGCTCGCGCCACCGTCTCCACGATGTGCGGTTTCCACGTGAGACGCTGGTCCATCGTCACGCCCAGGTATCGTGTTTGTCGATTCCAGGAGAT
>NW_019416960.1:148860-191773 GCF_000390285.2 Anoplophora glabripennis | reverse complement strand
ATCTACCTGCCTTTATTAAGGCTACCTGGAAAGAATCCCTTTCTTTCCTCTTAACCACCGACCTAATCCCCGGCTTAAGCATAGAGGCCGTCGGCATCTTTGTTACAGGTACCTGTGCCGGGGTTATGCCCAGGTAAGTTTTTACTTATTTATCAGTTATTTGCATTATTTTAGAATATATTTCTTTAAAATTGCGACCCCCGACAAACAAAATACCAGACAGACTAATACACCAAAAGACACGTACGCCCCCGTAAGGGGGCATCCCCACACGACTAAAACTTACACACCCACCCACACACACAGACACACACACACACCCACACACACACACACGCACACGCACACACCCACACACCCTCACCCGCACACCCGCAACCACGCACCCACGCACGCACGCACGCACACGCACACGCGCACACACACACGCACGCACGCACGCATGCACAACATGTCGGACTCCGAAAACGAGGAGAACATATACATATACATGGACGATACAGACAGCGAAAGACCCTCTTCAAGAGTCTCCGTTTCACCAAAAAACATGACCAATAAAACAGATTTATACGAACAGTTACAAACACAAAAACATGAAAACGAGACGCTAAAACAACAAATACACGAACTGACAGAACAAAACATTCGACAATACCAACAAATACTAACCATGACACAGACAGCAAATCGTCGATTTGCTAAAAACAATTAAACTTACGGACGAAAACACCACTAAATTACACCAAAAACTAGACAAACTCATCAACAAACAAATGACAGACAATATACCCCAGACAGGCACACACACACCCCACACACACACCCCCCCATACACACACACACACAGAGAAACGCAAAAAAACACAGCGGGAACCTCTAGCGAGGACGAAGCCCCCAGACATAAAATATCAGACAAAACAAACAAAACACGACCACAAACACCAAACACGCGCCCCCCGACACCTACACCCTCCACAAGCGCCCTACAAAATACCCCACAAAACACACAAAAACAGACAGACAAAACCAAACTAGTCCCCCCGGTAATCTTGCGAAAGCAAGAACGGTGGACGCAAGTACAAAAAATACTCACGACACTTAACATTAACTACACAAAAGCCAAATTGACTAAAGACGGTATAGCCATATACCCAAACACACCTAATGACCACAGACTATTGACAAAGACACTGACAGACAAAGGCGAGGAGTACCACACCTTCACCCTCAGCGAAGAAAAAACGCTGAGGGTGGTGATACGCGGAATACCTGCGGGTGTTTCGCCAAGTGAGGTCCAACTCGACCTCGCAAGACAAGGGTTCCCCGGCGCAATAGTGCACCGCATGGCGAGCCGTCAAAATAAACAGGAAATGCCCCTGGTCCTAGTTCAGGCCCCACAGGACCAGGAGGACATCCTGAAGGTAACCCGCTGCTGCTCGCTCGTGGTTCGAGTAGAGCTGCAGCGAAAGCAGCGGGTTGCCACACAGTGCCACCGGTGCCAGCGGTTCGGCCACGGCCAGACCCGGTGCACAGCTGAGCCAAAGTGCGTAAAATGTGGCGAAAACCACAGCACGCACGTATGCAAAAAGGCCAAAGACACGCCCGCCAGGTGTGCAAATTGCGCCGGGCCACACCCCGCCAGCTATATGGGGTGCCCTCAGTACCCCAAAGCTAAAAACACAAAAACACAAAACACAGACACACACACGACACAAAACACTACACAAACACACAGACAGCCCCTCCTACCCACCCCAAACACAACCCCAGGACGCACATACGCTGACATGACCAGAAAAACACAAAACACACAAAAACAAAAACACAACACCTCACCACACGCACACACAGACACGACACCCTCCCAACCGGGCGCGGCGGCCCTGATTGACGCAACAAAGCGTCTTCAGGACTTCTGCGTCCAGCTGACGACCATGGTGTCGAATATGCAAAAATTATTCGACTTCTAATGGCTCGTCGGCCCTCCCAACCCTCCTCGCTGAGAATTTCGTCCTGGAACCTTGACGGGTTCCGGGCCAAAAAAACGGAACTCGTGGACATCTTGAACCGTCTAAACATAGACGTTATGGCTGTCCAGGAGACCTACCTCAGCGAGGCATCCCGTACCTCCATCCCTGACTATGACATATACAGACATGACAGAAACCGTAACGGGGGTGGTGTTGCACTCATAGTAAAGAAGTGCATCGACCACTATCCGCTGCAGCGGCTCCAAACTCAAAACACAGAGGCCGTGGCGATAGCGGTGAGATCGCTACGGCATGGAGACGTTGCGGTGGTGTCCTGTTACCACCCACCCAGACTACCACTACTTGACAATGACTTAGACAAAATCCTTTCCTGGCCCCAGACAATTGCCATCGGGGACTTCAACGCGAAGTCCCCCATATGGCACAGCGGGACGACGACCACAAGAGGTCGCGTCCTGCTGAATTACCAAGACAGACACGACGACTTGACTATACTCGGACCGACAGAACCGACACATTACGGACCCGTAGGACGCCCCGACGTTATCGACATTGCCCTCTTAAAATCTATACCGTTAAATGCCCAAATATCCACCCAATACGAAGGGTCTTCCGCCCACAATCCAATATTTCTGGATCTGGGGCGAAGACAGAGATATGAAGGCACCTTCACGAGGAGGTTCACTGACTGGGAGCGTTTCCGAACAGTAATGCAAGGAAACATGGCGCTCCCAGTCATCGAAACCACCCATGATCTGGAGGCGGCAATCCTCTCCCTTGAGACTGACATTAAAAACGCCCTGACTCAGACTACGACGGAGACTATTGTCCCCCGACTGACAAACCCCCGGGGCACCCTCCCCGATGACATAAAAAACTTAATACGTGACAGACGACGTGCGAAACGGCTTGCCACCCGCACCCGCCTCCCCCGACACAGACATGACTTAAACGTACTTAACAGACGGGTGAAGGCGGCTCTGGATGAACTGGCCCAGGATAACTGGGCTAGGCACCTGGAGTCGCTGGATCCACAAGACAACAGCCTCTGGAAAACGCAGAGGGCCCTGCGACAGACCGCTCGCCGTAAAATTCCTCCAATCCACGGTAGTGTGGGGGTGGTTTACACGAACCAGGAAAAGGCCGAGGCTTTCGCCGATAGCCTGGAACTGCAGTGTAGACTGCCTCAGCTGCCCGACGAAGACGAGGAATTCGAGATAGTGGCTGAGCGCGCGGCCCGACGCGTCGACAGAGAGCCAGACAATGACATAATCCCCCCCGCAACACCTGACGAACTAAGACTGACAATACGCAGACTTAAAAACAGAAAAGCCCCCGGACCCGACAATATACATAACACGACACTTAAACGACTACCACACAAGGGCCTCATGGCCCTACTAAACATAACAAACGCGACACTCAGACTAAGACACTTCCCTACCCGCTGGAAAACAGCAAACATAATCCTTATCCCAAAACCCAACAAAGATCACACCATCCCATCCAACTACCGGCCCATTAGCCTGCTCCCGGCTATGAGCAAAGTGGTAGAAAAAATTATCCTAACCCGTCTAAGAACCCACTCCCAAGAACTGCAAGTCATTCCAGACGAGCAGTTCGCCTTCCGACCCAATCACTCCACTGAACTCCAAATCCTTCGCCTTACCGAGCACATCACGGCGGCCTTCAACAGGGGACAGTACACTGGTGCTGTCTTCCTGGACGTCGCAAAGGCCTTCGATACGGTTTGGCATGAAGGCCTACTGATGAAAATGCTCACCAACCAATATCCCATATCCTTTACCAAACTCATAAAATCCTACCTACACCACCGAAAATTCCGCATCCAAATCCAAGATTCCCTTTCCACCACCCGTCCCATGGAGGCCGGTGTCCCCCAGGGCACCGTCCTGTCCCCACACCTATACACCATTTACAACTCCGACATCCCACATCCCCCCAACACCAACATATACTTATACGCCGACGACCTGACAATCACATCCCAATCCGTAGATCCTAGATATTCCGTCTCCCTCCTCCAAAACTCCTTAGACCAACTTGAAACCTGGTGCAACAGGTGGAAAGTCAAAATTAATCCCAACAAAAGTTCGGCTATCCTTTTTACCAAACGAAAAATCCCACAAAACCTCGACAGACTGACACTATCCCAGGAACCTATCTCTTGGAATCGACAAACACGATACCTGGGCGTGCCGATGGACCAGCGTTTCACGTGGAAACCGCACATCATGGAGACCACCAGGGCTAGGCTCTATCCCTTACTCAAAGGTGGAAACACCCTCAGTTTAAGGAATAAGCGAACGCTTATCAAGGTGGTACTTCAACCGNCTGACGAAAACACACTACGACTACACGACAAATTAGATAAACTACTAAACAAACAAACACACGATAATACACAAAATACACGCAATACACACACACACACCCACACCCACCCCCCTCACATACAGACAAGCGTAAAAAGGACTTGGCAGAGTCCTCGAGCGAGGACGAAGCCCCCCAACACAAAAAAACAGACCAAAAAACACTAATCACTACACACACAAACACACGCCCACACACCCCCCAACCATCCACCAGTACCCAACAAAAAACACAGAAATAGACCACAAACACGAAACAAAACACAGCAAATACACCAAAATAGACCACTAGCACACAACAAAAAATCCCCCCAGTAATCTTGCGTAAGCAAGCGCGCTGGACACAAATCAGTCAACTATTAAACACACAAAAAATCGACTACACTAAAGCCAAGCTCACGAAAGACGGGGTACCCATCTACCCCGCCACACCCACAGACCACAGACAGCTCACAAAAACACTCGTGGACAGAGGCGAAGAGTACCACACCTTCACCCTCAGCGAAGATAAAACGCTGAGGGTGGTGATACGTGGAATACCGGACCAGGAAGACATCTTGAAGATAACCCGCTGCTGTTCGCTTGTAGTTCGAGTAGAGCTGCAGCGAAAGCAGCGGGTTGCCACACAGTGCCACCGCTGCCAGAGATTCGGCCACGGCCAGTCTCGCTGCACAGCGGAGCCAAAGTGCGTAAAATGCGGCGAATGCCACAGCACGCACGATTGCCAAAAAACCAAAGACACGCCTGCCAGGTGTGCAAATTGTGCCGGGCCACACCCTGCCAGCTATATGGGGTGCCCTCAGTACCCTAAAGCTAAAAACAAAAAAACGCCAAACACAAACGCACACACGACGCAAAACACTACACAAACACAGACAGCCCCTCCTACCCACCCTTAACACATCCCCTGGACTTACATACGCTGACATGACTAGAAAAACACAAAACACACAAAAACACAACACCTTTCTTAGACATAATCCTTTCCCGGCCCCAGACAATTGCCATCGGGGACTTCAACGCGAAGTCCCCTATATGGCACAGCAGGACAACGACCGCAAGAGGTCGTGTCCTACTGAATTACCAAGACAGACATAACGACTTGACAATACTCGGACCGACTCCAGACCCGACACATTACGGACCCGTAGGACGCCCCGACGTTATCGACATTGCCCTCTTAAAATCTATACCGTTAAATGCCCAAATATCCACCCAATACGAAGGGTCTTCCGCCCACAATCCAATATTTCTGGATCTGGGGCGAAGACAGAGATATGAAGGCACCTTCACGAGGAGGTTCACTGACTGGGAGCGTTTCCGAACAGTAATGCAAGGAAACATGGCGCTCCCAGTCATCGAAACCACCCATGATCTGGAGGCGGCAATCCTCTCCCTTGAGACTGACATTAAAAACGCCCTGACTCAGACTACGACGGAGACTATTGTCCCCCGACTGACAAACCCCCGGGGCACCCTCCCCGATGACATAAAAAACTTAATACGTGACAGACGACGTGCGAAACGGCTTGCCACCCGCACCCGCCTCCCCCGACACAGACATGACTTAAACGTACTTAACAGACGGGTGAAGGCGGCTCTGGATGAACTGGCCCAGGATAACTGGGCTAGGCACCTGGAGTCGCTGGATCCACAAGACAACAGCTTCTGGAAAACGCAGAGGGCCCTGCGACAGACCGCTCACGCTAAAATTCTCCCAATCCACGGCAGCAGAGGGGTGGTTTACACGAACCAGGAAAAGGCCGAGGTTTTTGCCGACAGCCTGGAACTGCAGTGTAGAATGCCTCAGCTGCCCGACGAGGACGAGGAATTCGAAATAGTGGCTGAGCGCGCGGCCCGACGCGTCGACAGAGAGCCAGACAATGACATAATCCCTCCCGCAACCCCTGACGAACGAAGACTGACAATACGTAGACTTAAAAACAGAAAAGCCCCCGGACCCGACAATATACATAACACGACACTTAACGACTACCACACAAGGGCCTCATGGCCCAACTAAACATAACAAACGCGACACTCAGACTAAGACACTTCCCAACATCAAACATAATCCTTATCCCAAAACCCAACAAAGACCACACCTTCCCATCCAACTACCGGCCCATTAGCCTGCTCCCGGCTATGAGCAAAGTGGTAGAAAAAATCATCCTAACCCGCCTAAAAACCCACTCCCAAGAACTGCGAGTCATTCTAGACGAGCAGTTTGCCTTCCGACCCAATCACTCCACTGAACTCCAAATCCTTCGCCTTACCGAGCACATCACGGCGGCCTTCAACAGGGGGCAGTACACTGGTGCTGTCTTCCTGGACGTCGCAAAGGCCTTCGATACGGTTTGGCATGAAGGCCTACTGATGAAAATGCTCACCAACCAATATCTCATATCCTTTACCAAACTCATAAAATCCTACCTACACCACCGAAAATTCCGCATACAAATCCAAGACTCCCGTCCCATGGAAGCCGGTGTCCCCCAGGGTACCGTCCTCTCCCCACACCTATACACCATTTACAACTCCGACATCCCACATCCCCCCAACTCCAACATATACCTATACGCCGACGACCTGACCATCACTTCCCAATCCGTTAATCCTAGATATTCCGCCTCCCTCCTCCAAAAGTCCCTGGTGCAACAGGTGGAAAGTCAAAATTAATCCCAACAAAAGTTCGGCTATCCTTTTTACCAAACGAAAAATCCCACAAAACCTCGACAGACTGACACTATCCCAGGAACCCATCTCCTGGAATCGACAAACACGATACCTGGGCGTGACGATGGACCAGCGTCTCACGTGGAAACCGCACATCGTGGAGACGGTGGCGCGAGCGAAGACCACCAGGGCTAGGCTCTATCCCTTACTCAAAGGTGGAAACACCCTCAGTTTAAGGAATAAGCGAACGCTTATCAAGGTGGTACTTCAACCGCAGCTAACCTACGCCTCCACGGCGTGGGGTCACGCGGCAAAAAGCCACTTAAAGTCATTACAGGCTGTGGAAAACATAGCCCTCCGCACGGCCACCGACGCGCCCTGGTACGTAAGAAACACTGACATATTACGAGACTTACAATACACAAACGCTACACAGACAATAAGACAAAACGCGGAGAAACGATTTGACGTAGCCGCTAGACATGACAATCCCCTCCTCAGGCAAGCCGTTGACTACGTACCCGACGTGACCGACAAACACAAAAGACCTAGACACCAACTTTTTGACCCTGGGTGACCACCCCAATGACCCCCCCCCTGCCCGCTAACCTTTTCTGTTTCAGAGACAGCCAGGATCAAGAAACGAAGACAACGACACACACACACACACACACACACACCCCCCATACCCTCCTTAACCCTCCCCTCCCGCGCTAGCCTAAGGGCCACCTTAGCAAAGCGCATCCCAGGCTGCATAGCCGCACTACCCTACCCAACCATACCACACATAAACATGACACTACCCCCGGGGTTTACACAGACGAGCCGGCGAAGCAAGAAGAGCGCCAGAAGAAAGGGCCCTAGCCGGCGGGGCCCAGCCAGGACAAAAGGAGGTCCCACAAAGCGCCTACACCGGCCGCATTTGCGGTCGGGGTAGACGACGGATGGGGCCCACCTACGAAGGCTGTCCAGGCCTACACGAGATGAGGCAGGATAAAGAGGGATAATCCCCCTCGATCCCAAATCATTGAGGCCAATTTCTAGCCATAGAATAATGGCGCGTTTGAGTTCAGTCTCAGTCTTAATCTTACTCCGCCGCTACAGTTACAGCTACGACATTACAACGAGTACAGTCAAGTTTTTAGTCATTCTTCAGCCTTACTACAGTTCGGTCCAAACGTACGGTCAACAACCAATCCGAGTTAGTATGTACATGCCAACACTAACTAGTGCAAATTATCAAACAATCCTAAATTCAGTGATAAATCCAAGTTAATCAATTTCAACATTCACACCGTTCAGCCAAGTGCAAAAACTTACGAAACGTCGCTTCTTAAAATTCCAGTCACGCCGACAAGAATTTCGTCAACGGTTAGATCAGTCGATTACCCGAAATTGCATTATCATAAAACGAGTGTTTTATTCCTGAACCTCTTCAAGTCAATCATACTTACCCTAAACCTCCTAAAATTAGTGAAGTGTACAGTGCGAGCCTTCTTTGGATTAACATCACGGTACTAAACTACCACCACAGACTTCGAGCCAATCCAGAGGCCAGGGAGCTGCCCAATAGACGTCAAAAGCTAAGTGAACCCCTTTCTGGCTTTGGGACGTGAAGGCTTGTGCTAGCTTTACACGCACCAGCTGAAATACTTCGGTTAGCTTTTCCAGACGGTCGGTGTGTATAGCCGGGATTTAGTTCTCTTCAGGCGGTTCGGCGGGGGTTTCAGCATTCTCCCGATATACGGTCTTCGGTGGATGCAACTCCCGTCCAAAGTTTAAGAATGCGGGCGTAAATCCGGTGGATTCGTGTCTTGAACTATTGATGGCCAGCTGCAGGTCACTCAGGTGTTGATCCCATTTCTTGTGATCCTGCTCGCAGTACTGGGCTATCATAGTTTTGATCGTACGGTTGGCACGTTCGACCGGGTTTGCTTGCGGTGTGTACGGCGGGGTGAAGCGGTGCTGGATACTAAACTCTTCTAACAAGGACCGGAAAACACGGCTGTCATGCTGGGTGCCATTATCACTGATAATGGTGCGGGGACATCCGAAACGGGTAATAATTTCCTCGTAGAGAGCTTGACTGGCATTCCGGGCGGTAGCACTCCTTAGCGGACGGTATTGGATCCATTTGGTAAAACGATCTTGAAAAACTATCAAGAAGTTATTTCCCTTACTGGATCGCGGAAGGGGCCCTATTAGGTCGGTGCTGACGGTTTCCCATGGTTGGCGGTTGGTGGACGGTTGCATCTTCCCAGCAGTTTGTTGCTGAGACGGCTTGTACCGCTGACACTGCATACAACTTCGTACGTACTTGGCGATATCGCGGAACATACCAGGCCAATAGTACTTTTGTGACATGCGAGCGATGGTTTTAGCAATTCCCATGTGTCCAGCGGACGGAGCATCATGGTTCTCTTGCAAAACCGCTGAGCGGAGCGGCGTGGGGACGCATAGCTTCCATGGATCGGATAGATCGGGTTCGGTTAAGTCGCTGGAATCCCAGAAGTGGCGGAACAGACGGTTATTGCGTATGCAATAATCCGGGAATGCTTCAGGGTTTCTCTCGACCTCCGACTTCTTTCTGCTATACCATGAACAGTTTGGCGGCTCATTCAGGACGCATAGTTCTCCGGTACTTGGTGCAGAAGAAGTTCCTTCTATCGGCTGACGGGACAGAGCATCGGCTACTCGGTTTAGGGTTCCCTTGCGGTACTTAATTTCGAAGTCGTATTGCTGCAGGAATACGCTCCATCGGGCTAGACGGCCGGCAGGACTTTTGATGGAATGCAGCCATCGCAGAGATTGATGGTCGGTCAGGACGGTGAAGTGATAGCCTTCAAGATACGGTCTCATCTTCTCTATGCCCCACACTATAGCCAAACACTCTCTTTCAGTGACAGAGTAATTCTTTTCGGCAGGCGACAGTGTGCGACTAGCATACGCTATCACTCGGTCGTATCCGTCGATATTCTGGGTCAGAGCTGCTCCCAGTCCATGGTCGGAGGCATCGGTCTGGAGGGTAAACGGTTTCTCGAAGTCCGGACAGGTTAAAATCGGAGCTTCGGTCAGACAGGTCTTCAAGTGGTTGAAGGCGTCTTCTTGGTCACTGGTCCACTTGAAACGGTGATTTTTCCGGAGTAATCGGGTTAACGGAGTCACAATCTGGGAAAATGACGGTACAAAGCGTCGGTACCAGGAAGCCATTCCTAGGAAGCGGCGGATGTCTCGGATGTTTCGAGGGGTGGGGAACTTCTTGATCGAGTCCACCTTTTCAGGATCTGTCCGAATCCCCTCAGCGGTGACGATATGTCCTAGGTATTTGAGCGACTTCCTGCAGAATTCGCATTTGTCGGGGTTTAGCTGCAGGTTAGCCATTCGTAGTCGGCGGAATACTTCTCGTAAATTGTCCAGGTGTTCTTCAAAGGTCTCCCCTAATACGATGATGTCATCCAGGTAGGCAAACGCGTAGGGTTCCATTTCTGGTCCAATGATCCTATCTAGGAGTCGTTGGAATGTAGCTGGAGCCGAGTGAAGTCCAAAAGGCATGACTCGAAACTGGAACAGGCCTCTGCTGGGGACGGTGAAAGCAATGATGGGTTTGCTCTCGGCAGTAAGTGGAATATGCCAGTATCCCTGCTTGAGGTCTAAACTGGAGATATATCTGGCCTTGCGGAGCTTGTCCAGAATTGCGTTGATGTACGGTAATGGGTATGCATCTTTCTCGGTAACCTCGTTGACTTTTCGGAAGTCAATGCAGAATCGAGGTTTTCCATCCTTTTTGCGGACGATGACGACGGGTGAACTCCACGGGCTGTCGGACGGCTCTATTATCCCGTTTTGCAGCATTTCATCAACCTCCTTGTTGATAATGTCCTGCATCTTCGGGTTTTGCGGGCGGTATCTTTGTTTAATCGGTTCGGGCTGTGACAGGCGGATCTGGTGTTGGATCAAGCCGGTAGTACCATGTAAATCCTTGAAGCTAGGTATTACCCAGGCTAACGGTGGCAGCGGACGGATTTATCAGGAAATTGTGCTTGCGCAGGATGTCCATTCCTAGCACAACATCGGAGGACAAATTTGTGAGATACCATAGCCTCTCATCAAATTCTTTACTCCCTATCCGGAATTGGATCTGGTAAACCTCGGTTACTGTCACCAAATTTCCATTTGCTAGCTGAACGGCTGGTGCGGTAGCGGTCTCATAATGTAGGCCCAGTTGACGGATTCGATCTCCTACATATGAGCGTGCTGCTCCGGTGTCGATCAGGGCCAAGAAGGTCTTTCCCTGAATCCGGATTGGTACGTGCGGTCGATTGTCCGGGTGGTGGGCGTATATGGTTTGCGAGGCAAGGCTAGGGCGGAACGGTACAGGCCTCGTAACGGTACGGTTCCGGTCTAGTTTTCCGACTGGGAACATGAGCAGTCCCTAGTCATAATTCCAGACTGTCCACATCTGGAGCAGAAAAGGCGGGGCGGTGCTCGACATTGACTTCGAAAATGTCCACTCTTCCCACAACGCCAGCAGATAGTGTTGCGGTCAGAAGGGACGTTGGCGGCGGAAGTCGACGGTCGTTCTTCTGGTGTTCGGACATGTCTTACGGTCTGTGGTCTAATCGGGGTTGTCTCAATCGGTGTTTCTTCTGGTCGGGTGGTTCTTGGCGGATCAGATCTGACTGTCGAAGTCATCTGAGTTCTTGCTGGTGGCGGTGTTACGGGCGGTCGAACAGTTACTGGTGCCTGGTTACGGACGAAGTTAGGCGGAGATGTCGCGGTTGGTTTGGCAGGGCGGTTGACCGCGATCTCTCTTTGCAGAGCTTCGTATTCCTCCACCTGGCGAATCAGGTCACGTGGACTCTGGATCTCGCTTCGGCGGATGTACTGTCGGTATTCAGGAAGCAAATTTCCATATAGTCGTTGCAGGGCTCGGTCGGACGAGAATCCTCCATGTCGGCGTAGCAGGGTCTGTAGGGAGACTAGATAGTCTCGGCCGGACTCCCCTACTTTCTGGCGGTGCTGGAATATTTGCTCTTCCAGGAACGATTCATAATTGGCCGGCAGGTAGAATTGTTTGAAGTCGCCAATAAAATCGTCCCAACAGTTCCATAATTCGCGGTTGTTCCGGTACCAGGCTAAAGCGTTGCCTTGAAATATTTCATACAAGGCGGGTAAGACGGCCGACGTTGGTATGTCGCTGTGTTCCTGGAATTCACAGAGCTTCTCCAAGAACTCCACGGGATCGGTCCTTCCATTGAAGTGCAGGTTCCACTTCCTTACTCTCTCACATACGGTACTGATGCTAAGCGGTGCAGAGGGGTTGCTGACCAGCGGTGCACTTGCTGAAGTCGGCACGATAAGCGGCGGTGGCGGTGGTACAACGAAAGCGGGGGCGGTGTGCCTTGGTTGCGGTGATGCACATCCGTCCTTAATAAACCTTACTAGTCGTTTCTTCTTTTCTTCTACGGTTCCGGAGACGTCTAGGCGGAATTTCTCCAGTTCCATGTCCAGTTGCTCCTTTCTGAACTTATATATCCAGCTCAGTCGGAAATCTGCTAAGTCGGAGCTTCCGGGTTCTACGGCTGGTTCAGGGTCGGTCAGGATTCGGGTTTCCTCGATTGATGTCATGTCTTCTTCTGGTTTTGCGGCGGTGAAGGCTGCGGAGCTCTTCAGTTACACGTCTGCTCGGTCTGAGGTCTCAGAACCAACTCAAGTGCTATTTCTTCAACGCTTCAACGGTTCGGGCTGAAACTATCAGCGCTGGATTCTGCGCCTTCGATTTACTGCTAAACGAGGGGTCACAAGCCAGGTACGGGTTGACACCGGATTTTTCGAAATTCCGGTTAAATCCGGGGTGGCGGGTTCGGTCTCTAATATATGGTCGGTCGGAATGCCAGGGATTGCCGAAAGCTGGTTTCACCACATTTCACTCAGATTTGTGAGATTGGTAAACGTTTTTTCGAAACGGTTCGTCGGATCGGAATGAAACTAACGGCAATCGATTCTACGTCCCCAAGTTCCTATTCCACGAGGGGTCACACGCCTGGTAAAAATTTCGACCGGAGTCGCCAAGAGCTCCGGGCAAAATCCGGTAGGGCGGTAAAACACGGTCTGGACGGTGTCTTGGGATACAAACGGATTGTCGCTTCTGGTTTTTCTCGGTTTCGGCTTCCCACTTCGCTACGGCAGACCTATCTTCGAAACGGCTGATCGGATTCCACTCCAAGTGTCACCAATCGATTCCTGGGGTCGAATTCCCATGAAAACGATACCCCACACGGATATGTTCGGATCGGGTTCCTTCGGGCACTTTCGGAAAAGTTCGGGCGGAGTTCGGACTTTCTGGTCGAAAATGCAGGCTTCTCGTGTCCTAACACTCTTGATCCTTAGGTTCGATCTCCAATTTCTTCGGGCGTTGTCCAGATGGCTTATGACGCCTTCGGCCGGGTTCGGAACGGTTCGGAAACGGTCGGAATCTCCAAATCTTCACTAACTCTCTCTTTTAGGTCCCTGCTCGGGCGCCAAATTTGTGACGTCTATTGTCACTATGACGCCTGAGCGGCGGCGGTTTCCTCGGGCGCCAGTTCCTGTTTTTAGTGCAGAAACACCACTACGCGGGCGGCTACAGTGAAGACACGGTATGTCCAGAGGGTCTAGAGAGAGTTAGACTTCACACAGGAATAAAAGTCACACAATTGGAATATATTTACATTTATTCAGTCCAATTCTACCTATTTACACTATTCTACTCTATTGCTAAACGGTTATGGTTATATACAGGGTGACTACGGAAAACGGTAACGGCGGTGCGGTGTTAAGCGGTGACCTGACGAAAGCAAAGCACAGCAGAGCTAGCGGAACGGTTAAGGCGGTAAGCGGTAGTGCAGATACCAGAAAGAAGGAAGCGATCTAGCAAAGCAAAGCTACAATCAATAACTATAGACTAGACTTGGCTACTATCTTTACACAAAAGCAATAAAACAGTAACAGCGGGGCTCCTCAATCCTGGCAGGCGGCTGGCAGAAAATCTCTGAAAGAAAGATGGATTAGTTACGACCTGCGTTTCAACTCATAGGACAGAAAGGGAGGAAAGGATGACAACATCCTATCAGCCGAACGCGCAGTTAGGTTAAGTGTACCGGAAAGAGACAACAGTACACCCAACCACGTCGTACCTGAAAGAGAAACGAGATTAACTACGACCTGCGTCTCCACTCATAGAACAGAAAGGAAATGGGACACGACATTCTATCAGCAGAGCGCGCAGTTAGGTCGAATGCATCGGACAGTGACAACAATGCACCCTTCCTTGTCGTATGTCGGCGGTTCGGTACGACCTGCGTTTCAACTCATAGGACAGAAAAAGGGGGAGACAACATCCTATAAGCCGAACGCGCAGTTAGGTCCAGTGCACCGGAAAGAGAACAGTGCACCTTTCCTTGTCGTGGTACGGCGGATAACTGAAAAGAGAAGATATGATTAGTACAAGCGGACAGCAGCCAAGTCTTTACCTAGGGTCCCTAAACTTTGACTCACTTCTCTTCCTGGGCACGTCTGGTCGGTCGAAACGCTGGAACAGGACTAACTCTGCAGTACAATTACCTCGTCAGGTCTCTTGTCACCTCAAGAGACTTGCACATTGAATATGCGCGGAACCTAACTTACTGCAGCGGTCTTCGGACTGGACTGGTGTTGACGGCGGCTGGAAATGAACTAACTTCTCGAATTTCGTTTGTTTCCTAAGTCCCTCGTCTCGGATTGGCGGCTGCGTAGTTCGTCTAAACTGGACTTGTAGAATTCTCACCTACTTCCAGTGGTGACGTATCTTCGGAAAGGGCGGCTGGTGGCTCAACTGGATGCGACGACGGCTCCTGGTAGACTAATCCTTTGAATACAGCCTGTCTGCTATATTCGTGCGGCGGATCCTAGCGGCTGCGCAGTTTCTTCAGGCTGGAAATCTTACCAATTCCTTACTGGTGACGTAGGTCTTACTGGAACGGTTGACGGCTGGACTGGTCTCTACGATGCCTCGTGGTCAACTGAAACGCTGACGGCGGCTTAATTCCTAGGTCCTGGTGACGTTTCGGTAGCGGCTGCGTAGTTCTCCTAAGCGGGACTTGTAAAATTCTTACTCAGGCGGTGACGTATTGCTGGCTAGACGGCAGGCTGGAGCTCGGCACGACTGATTCCTTCGCTGGCAGGTAGAGGACTGGCGTACGATTATCATCGCGGTGTAATTTGCCAGCTATCGGCGGGACGCTGCGCGGTGACGGACGGTGTTTGAAATGCCAAAAAGAATGACGGTGCGGTACATCATATTTATTCATAAAATAAAATAAAAAGAACACAAATGTGGGGTGTTGGAAAATCACTTTGTTACATTATGTGTACTTGCATTTACAAATATTAGTCTCAGGCCGGTGCAAACTTTTAAGGATATACGAGGCATAGTCAAGAGTATTTACTAAAGGCTCATTTTATTTTAACTTAATCAAAATTATATGTATAACTTTTCTGCCAAAGGCAGATGGCGCCCGAACCAACCTTAAAAAACGAAACCGAATAACAGTATGCAGTTGGAAAAATGCGGGAGATGTGGACGGTGGTAGATTTGAATAAACGCTTTAAATTGTTAATGGTTTTGTAACCGTGTGTAGTGCATTTTGTATATTCGGGTATTTAGTAGTGTGCCGATTTTTTTTATTTAATAAAATACGGTGTGCCTACAAACAGGTAACTACCTTTGCTTTATTTATTTTTTTTTAACGAAAGTTGACTTCGAGAAGTCAGGTTGTTAAAACATTCTGCACTAAGTTAATACAATTGTTAAAATTATTTATAATAAAATGCAGAATGCTCCTTTATTTACTTGAATACGTTTAACAGTAAATGTGAACCACACTTTATGATGTGAACTTGGCAACGCTGTTCACTTCAGCCGACAACAACTATTCGTGACATTACGTTACAAAATTTTCCGAGCATCCGGGCATCTGCCAGGGCCGCCCTCGTAGCGGGAGTTAAGGGTTGATTTCCTTCATTTTTAAAAGTCGACTAAAAATTTTTTTTCCGATTTTCTGTCTTTATTAATCCTTCCGAATACGTGGCTAAAATTAATGACATTATAACTGAATCACACTGTATATTGAAAAAGTATTGTGTTTGTTTGTTTAATACGCAGAAACGCAGAAATAAACAGAATAGTTGCGCGGTGAACGCCTTCTAAAAAACATTGCTTTCCTTGAATGTGAATATCAACCTCATACCATATAATGTATAGTATAAGCAAGTGACGCAGATCGAAATCAGTCTGTATTCCACTTCTCTTCGTAGCGGTGGTTGTCATGGCAACGAGGCGGTCAACACGGGAGTAAACTACGACGTGGGGGAACGAGTGACGCGGAAATTGAAGCAGCATTGTCATGGCCCATCGCCTGCCTTTAAACAGTTCATACTATACGCGTCGCCCTGTGCACCATTGTAACGGTTCTTATCAAAACGTGCGAGGTTTAAATAGAAAAACGCAAGATATCTTTAATGCTGTTTACCTGAGCAATTTTGATAGTATTGTACTTAGTGAAACATGGCTTCACTCTTCTGTTTATAATTCTGAATTTATTTGCAACAATTATGTAGTTTTAAGGAAAGATAGAATATGTCCTGAGAATCTAACTGTTGTGTATTTTGGCTGCGAATTCAAACCTAAGTCTAACTAAAGTAGATATGGGCTTTGTACGTGAGATTGTTCCCTGTATTGATATAGTTGGAGGAAAAATGAAAGCAGGAACTTATTCTTTCATGATTATACAGGGTGATTCATTAACAATGGGAAAATCGAAAGCTGAAGATACTATACGTGAAATGGTTACCATTGGCGCAAACATGCCTTATCCGAAAGTTGATAGTTTCGGAAATACAGGGTGTTGAAAGTTCAAATTTTAAATCGTTTTTTTTTTGCGATTATTCTGAAAATATGTAGGTTAGGAACTTGAAAATTTGTGAAACTATGTTTTTTTAGGCGACGAATAAGATGCGTATTGTAATATCAGCATTGCTCATAGAGGGCGCCACTTACGACCAATTTTACCGAAAATTT
This sequence comes from Anoplophora glabripennis, assembly GCF_000390285.2. NCBI lineage: Eukaryota > Metazoa > Arthropoda > Insecta > Coleoptera > Cerambycidae > Anoplophora > Anoplophora glabripennis. The sequence goes on along the minus strand of NW_019416960.1, from coordinate 174,617 downwards.
AGTTCATAACTTTTTACCCTGTATGTCTAACATGAAACTTGATTCAAAACCTGAAAGAGCAATCATTTTTCCATTAATTGTGTATTCTTGTTTCATTTCGGTATCTCGATCCGTTTTCGAGAAAAATCGATTTAACGAACACTATGTTTTGATAATACGAGAAATTAAAAGCGAAACAAACCAAGTGTTTCTTCGTGTTATTACAACAATTAACAATAAAACAAATGAAATTCGTAATAATGATTTAAAGTCAGTGTTCGAAGAATCCACCGTTGACATTTACACACTTTACACAACGTTTTCTGAGAGATCTTCGAGTTTGAAACAACATATTGGGATTGCGTTTGACTTCGTTGGCAGCGATTTGTATTCTTTGCCACAACTCTTCACACGAACCAATAGATTCTTCCAAATAGAAAAATGAAGAGGATTGAAGTCCGGACTTCTGGGTGGCCAAGTAAAAATGCTTCCACGGCTTGAAGAAGTTCCACTTTATTTAAGAAGAGACATGTGGTTCATGCACGACGGAGCTCCACCGCATTTTTCTTGGCCAGTGCGTGCATATTTAGATGCAGTTTTTCCAAATCGCTGGATTGGCCATGTAAGCATTTTTGCTTGGCCATCCAGAAGTCCGGACTTCAATCCTCTTGATTTTTCTATTTGGTCTCGAATGAAAGATATAGTTTACAAAGAACCTATTGGCTCGTGTGAAGAGTTGTGGCAAAGAATACAAATCGCTGCCAACGAAGTCAGATGCAATCCCAATATGTTGTTTCAAACTCGAAGATCTCTCAGAGAACGTGTAAAGTGTGTCAGTGTCAACGGTGGATTCTTCGAACAATTACTTTAAATCATAATTACGTATTTTATTTGTTTTATTGTTAATTGTTGTAATAACATGAAGAAACACGTGGTTTGTTTCCCTTTTAATTTCTCATATTATCAAAACATGGTGTTCGTTAAATCGATTTTTCTCAAAAATACTAAGCACTGCCTGGTGTAGGTGACTCCGTTGCTTTTATACAGAACGGCTGGTAGTGCCGTGTGCAACTTCATCCGTTGAAACAGCGACTTCGTAGGCCGTGTGCAAAATCGCGGTGCGCCAAACAATTATAATACAGCGGGAGCAAAATAAAATAAGTTTTTTACTGAAAATATAAGTAAAATCTGGAAATCCCGAAAATAAAAAAAAGGTTCGTTACATCCCCCCCTCTTCGTAAAAAAAACATTTTTTTCTAACCTCTTAATCTAATATAACAAAAAAATAACTTTCACTAGCACTGTACGGTAGTGGTTACAATCGCGTAATCCCTAGCGCGGAGAGCTCGTTTCTCGCCTCGGAGCGACGTGCAATGGAGTGGCTGGGAGTGGACTGACCAGCGGTGGTAGAGGCGTTACCTGGTCAGGGGTGACCGGCAGTGGCGATGTATACAGCTGCAGGACCTCCGGATTGGGGCCAAACAACTCAAACGAGCTTGGGTCGTGGTTGGTGTTGTTGGTTCCATCTCTGTAAAAGAAATAATAACTTAGTGCGCGGGTTTAAGATCTTTTACATGAATTCGTCGAAATCGTCGCCCCGTCTGTTCATTTTTTTAGGTCGAATTGTAATCAAGTATGGACCTGAATATTTCGGCGCTAGCTTAGCGGCAAATCCTCGTACAGCGGAGGACAAATGATGTTCTCTCTTCATAACTCGGTCACCTAAATGGCAAGTCCATTCTCTGCGGCGTAAATCATAGTGCTTTTTCTGCGAACTAAACGCTCTGTGCAAGTTAATTCGTACGAAGTCGAATCAATATCGGTAGCTTCATGTTCGTGGACAGGTTCTTCGGTTTGGTCTTCTCGGAAAATACTTTTTGGCATCTCTAATTCTCGTCCGAAATTGAGGTATGCTGGTGAGAATCCTGTGGACTCATGACGTGTGGTATTCATGGCTAACATAAAATCGGGCAAGTGTCGGTCCCATTTCTTGTGGTCATTGTCACAAAACTGGGCTATCATAGTTTCTATGACTTTATTTGCTCTTTCGACGGGATTCGTCTGCGGTGTATACGGTGGTGAGAATAGTTGTCGTATTCCTAAGTCTTTTAGGAATTTACGCATTTCACGATTCTTATATTGTACCCCGTTGTCGGAAATTACAACTCTCGGGCATCCAAATCGAACGATAATCCTTTCGTGCAATGCTTTCCTTACTGCAGCGGCGGTAGCTTTTCGCAATGGTTGAAATTCTATCCATTTCGTGAACCGATCTTGAAAAACCACAATATATCTATTTCCGGACGTAGAACGGGGTAAAGGGCCAATTAAATCGGTACTAATTGTGTGCCAAGGTCCCCCTTGAGGGCGTGGCTGCATTTTTCCTGGTGGTCGTAATTGAGAATATTTATGTTGTTGACATATCTGACATTGTCGAACATATTTCGCAATTTCTCGGAACATTCCTGGCCAATAGTAGTGTCTGGCTATGCGAGCTATGGTCTTAGCAACGCCTAAATGTCCGGCGGTCGGTCGATCATGACCTTCTTGCAGAATTTCAGATCGTCTGGATGTGGGAATACACAGTTTCCAAGGATCAGCCAGTTCGGGTTCTGTGAAGTCATATCGGTCGAAGAAATGTCTGTACAGTTTGCCATCTTTAATACAGTAATCAGAATTTTTATCGGGATCTTGCTCTACCTCTTGAAATTTTCTTGTATACCAAGGACATAAGATCATGTCATTCATGGCCTGAATTTCGGTACTATTAGTTTCGGGAATTGGATGTCTGGATAAAGCATCGGCTACTCGATTTAAGACACCAGGTTTGTATCTAATCTCAAAGTCGAACTGCTGAAGTGCTACTATCCATCGGGCTAAACGTCCGGTCGGATGTTGCAAATTCTGTAGCCATTTTAGGGACTGGTGATCGGTCTCGACTATAAAATGATAACCCTCCAAATACTGTCTCATTTTCTGAATTCCCCAAAATATGGCCAGGCATTCTTTCTCAGTAGTTGAGTAGTTTTTCTCCGGTGGAGTTAAGGTTCGGCTGGCATAACTAATGATGTGGTCTTGTCCTTCCAGATTTTGTATTAAAGCGGCTCCTAAGCCTTGATCGGATGCGTCGGTTTGCAGTACAAAGGGTTTTGTAAAATCGGGGCAGGCAAGAACTGGTGCTTCGGTGAGCTTGGCTTTTAAAGAGTTAAAAGCTTCTTCTTGCTTGTCGGTCCAATTCCATTTCATCCCCTTTTTCAGTAGTTTGGTCAGCGGTGCGGTAATGGCGGAAAATCTCGGTACGAATTTCCGGTACCAGGAAGCAATTCCTAAAAATCTTCTCAGAGCTCGCACGTTGGTAGGTGTCGGAATTTCTTTGATAGCGGCTACTTTATCGGGATCGGTCTGGATACCATTTTCACCAACTAAATGTCCTAAATATTTCAGAGTTCGTTGAAAGAATTTACATTTCTCTGGGTTCGGTTTAAGTTTGGCCTCTCTTAGCCTACGGAAAACTTCTTTGAGGTTGACTTTATGTTCTTCGTAATCTTTTCCCAGAACAATGATGTCGTCCAGATATGCAAATGCTTTCGCATGCATGTCGGGTCCCAAGACCTTATCCAATAGCCTTTGAAATGTAGCGGGAGCGGAATGCAAACCAAAAGGCATTGAAACGAATTCGAATAATCCTTTCGGAACGGTAAATGCGGTTAACGGTCGGCTTTCCGGTGATAAAGGAATTTGCCAGTATCCCTGTTTTAGGTCAATACTGGAAAAGAAATTCGCTTCTTTCAGTCTACTTAATATGTCATTGATCATCGGCAGCGGATATGCATCTTTTATAGAGACTTTGTTTAATTTACGGAAATCTATACAGAAGCGGCGTTTGCCATCCTTCTTCTCAGCCAAAACAATTGGTGAGCTCCACGGACTATCAGATGGCTGTACAATCCCGTCGGCTAGCATTATCTCTAATTCATCGTCAATAATTTTCTGCATTGCGGGATTTCTAGGACGATACCTCTGTTTTATAGGAGTCGGATACTTTAAGCGAATAACATGTTCAGCCATGTTAGTGTAGCCGTGTATATCTTTAAATGCAGTGAATTCTTGTTCTATGAAATCGGCAATTTCTTTCTGCTGATCTTCGGATAAACATAACGACGGAAGAGTAATCGATTCTATGGTTGCCGTAGGGTACATCCTATTTGTCTTAGGGTTTATAGTAATCTGGTTGGTTCCTATATCGATGGTGAAATTATATTTGGTGAGAAAATCCATTCCCAGTACACAGTCTACAGTCAACGATGGCATGAGAAGAAAATCAGCTGCAACAGTCGTTGACAACAGTTGCCCTCGGATGTGATACTCCTCGGTAATGTTAACTAAAATTTCATTGGCTAATTCTGCTTGTATTTCCTGTTTTGCCGGATTCGGTAAATTCCCCATCTGCTTGCAATATTCGGCCACAACAGGACTGATGTAAGATCTCACTGATCCTGTATCAACTAAAGCATAAAACGATCGGTGATAAATGTCTATGTTTACTCGAATGCGGTTATTCGACCAGTTACTTGTATTAGTACTGGTAAACGGTACGGAAATAGTTAATGGTTCGGAGGCCTCAATTGTCGGGCGCTGAGCTGGCCTCGCGGAGTTCCAGCCCCGACGGCATTTCCCTGTGTCGCGTGGCTCTGGTTAACACATCGGCAATGTCTAGTCTGTACTCCTTCCCGTCCACATCGGGAACAGAATAAGCAGAATGGTCCTCGGCATTTAAATCTCGTGTGTCATATGGCTCCACAGCTCCAACAGATAGTGTTCGCATTCTGTCTAGGTATTGTTTGTGAACGGTTATTTGTCTCGTAGTTAAAGCGAGAATTCGGTCTGATAGTTCTATTGGGTTGTGAATATGCAATGCCAGCATTTCGGACCGGCTCAGTCGCTTTTCTTGTTTTGTTTTCTTTTTGGAGTTGTCCGTACTCGTAGGTTTGTTGCACCAAATCGGAAATTGTTTCTACCTGTGTCCTTCGGATATATTGACGATATTCGGTCCGAAAACGCTTATAAATGCAAGTAACTTCTCGTTCGGCTGAAAATCCTCCATGTCGTCGTATCATAGTCTGCATTTCTAGAATAAAATTTCGGGCAGCTTCTTGTTGATACTTGGAACTTATCATCTCTTCTAAATTGTCCCGGTAATCGGACGGATAAAAGAAAGTTTTAAAATCTTGCACAAAGTCATCACAAGTACTCCAGTTATGTTTATAGTTCATATACCACTGGTATGCTTTTCCCTGAAGCACCCCTGGTAAAGTTTTCAGTAACTGTGCATCGGTAATTTCGTATTCGCTCTGCACCTGTTCTAGTCTTTCTAGAAATGATATCGGGTCTGTTTTGCCATCAAACACAATGTTAAGTTTACGTATTTGATTTAGTAGTTCGAAAGCTGATATTCTCGGTACTTCGGGGATTGATATAGTCGGTTCGGAGGGTGCGGATCGTGCTACGGGAGCTCCATTGCGTAGGAACCTTGTGATGCGCCGTCTCATCTCTTCCACTGTGCCTCCGGTTTCTAGATTGAAACGCTTAAGCTCAGCTGTCAATGCTTCTTTATTTAGTTTGTAAATCCATCCTACCCTGGGATCAGTGATTTCCAGGCCAGCTGCAGTTTCTTCGGAGTCAGAAGGCATTTTATGATAAAACTTGCTGAACAGATTTCGGGCTACACCTTCTTCCTGATTCTCACTTCAGATTGTGGGAATTTTTCGCTGAGCGTTTTTTTTATTCAATATCTCGGTGGGTAATTGTCGGATGCAGTCGGAAATAGTCGGAAACGCTTTCCTGGGTCCAATTATGTTGAAAACGACACCCCACTTGACTTCGGGTGCCTTCGGAAATGTTCGGTTAAGTTCGGCTTTTTCGAGAAAATGGCGGATCCACGGTACGGATGCTCTCAGTAACCTTTCTTAAGGGTTAGAGTGGTAATATCTCGATCTCTTTTCCTTTATCTCTCCTCTCACAGTTGTTGATACTATGGTTTCTGTTTTGCTCTTGTCGTTATTCCGGTCCCTGCTCGGGCGCCAAAATTATGTGATGTACTTTCGAGGTTCGGTCTCAGACGCCGAACTAGTACAGTCACAGTCCGGGTTCACTCGGTGGAGAAGTGTTTTCCAAGGTTCGGGAATATTACAAGACTTGGTATCAATAAAACTTTTATTTTCTAAAATAAATCGCAGTCTATAAACACATATAATATTAACAATAATACCCTACCCATATAAATAACAAAAACATCGGGATACCTATTGTCACGAAGGCAATACGGATGTCCTGACGGTGACAACGCCGAGTGTCGCGGAAAGACCTGCTAAACACCCGGAGTCGGCCGCGAGGTAGACGTCAGGTACCGCGGAAAGACCTGCTAAGTACCCGGAGTCGGAGTCCAGGTGTGTACCTTACCTTGAGCGCCGCGGAAGAGACCTGCTAAACGCTCTGGTTAGGACACCCAGAGGAGGGTTGAGTGCCGTGGAAAGACCTACTAAGCACTGCCTGGTGTAGGTGACTCCGTTGCTTTTATACAGAACGGCTGGTAGTGCCGTGTGCAACTTCAGCCGTTGAAACAGCGACTTCGTAGGCCGTGTGCAAAATCGCGGTGCGCCAAACAATTATAATACAGCGGGAGCAAAATAAAATAAGTTTATTACTGAAAATATAAATACAATCTGGAAATCCCGAAAATAAAAAAAATTCATTACAATACATAACAGATACTACATACTAATAATGGAAGTACGTCCAGTTATACAAATGGTACAGATATTTAATATTAATCGCGACGTTTCATCTATCAATATTTTTAAAAAAAACCTAAATATCTCGAAAACGAAAACCATAAATTTTCAAGGAATGGACGTGGTGACAAAAATTACTGAAAATAACTCATAGAATCGACGAGTGATATAACAAATGGGGTATTCCATTTAAAACAATGGAGATGACGTCACTTCCGGTGAAACCGGAAGTATCCCACACTTAAAAGTATTTCAAGACTATATTGAACACAGATAGCTGTAAAAATTTTAAATTTCCATTGCAACTAGAAGTTTAAATACTTTTAATGAACGGGTTACGTGAAAAACCCTAAAAATTAAAAAAGAAAGTGTCTTACTTTTCATTAACAAAATATTATGCAATGCGTCTAAGCAAACATTTGACATATTCTTATTAGACAAGCCGAAAACCTCGCATTCGTGGTAGAAATTTTCCAACTCGATTTTTTTGCATATTCAGATTCGTGAGATGTTCCTTAACATGAATCAAGATTGTGCCGGCCGGAAATCTGGTGCCCATTTGTTTAAACAAACTTTTTTTAAACAAATTGTAAAAATTGGTTTTTTCCCTTCGGAATTTTTTTTAGATTTTTTGGCACATTATAAACAAAAAAGTTCCTATGCACTATGCCTCTAAAATTGATAGTTTTAAAGTTATAAACAATTTAAGTTGCTAAAAATTCGAAATTGACGATTTTCAACGGCCGATTTCCGGTTAAAAATTGTTATTTTTGATGTTGCCAGGTACCTAAATTAAAGTTTAAACATCCCCCTATAAGATGCTCAAGAGTTTTTGGGACTCGCATTTTTCTAAAGCCCTGTTTTTTTAATTGTTAATAAAGTGTAATGAGCCGCGCGGGCGCGCGCGCCTCATACGCGAATTCGCTATTTCGTCTAGCGGCTTCAGCTTATGTTCTCTGAATTTAGCATTCTAACAATAAGTACTATTACTACTCATAAAATAATGTAAAAATTGATTATATAAATTTCATAATTTATAATAATTTTATTTAATTAATTCAAAATTGTACGAATAGAGTGCAGAAAAAAAATAAAAGGGCAATAGTATCAAATACATTTCATTTTTATTCAAGAACATTTAATACTGCGTATTATTATTATTATCACACATTTATTCAATCAAGAATTCTCACACTGTTCTATGTTACAACCACATAGAGGTACACAAGTGACATAGTTTTTCCTACAAGAACAAGCTTTAGTCTTACAGTTTTTTTGTACATTTACATTGTTTAACTAAGTCTTTGGGTAATGGATCTTTGGTAATTTTAGGTAATAATTCACCTGTTTCATTTTGATAACCAAAAGCTTTGAAATCCAAATATTGATATTGAGGAAAAATGGGATGGATTTGATACTATTGCCCTTTTATTTTTTTTGCAATATATTCGTACTATTAAAATAATTAAATAAAATTATTATGAATTGTGAAATTTAAATAATCAATTTTTACATTATTTTATGAGTAGTAATAGTACTTAGAATGCTAAATTCAAAGAACATAAGCTGAAGCCGCTAGACGAAATACCGAATCCGCGTATGAGAGAGGCGCGCGCGCGGCTCATAGCACTTTATTAACAATTAAAAAACAAGGCTTTAGAATAATGCGAGTCCCAAAAACTCTTAAACATCTTGTAGGGAGATGTTAACCCTTTAATTTAGATACCTGGCAACATAAAAAATAACAATTTTTAACCCGGAAATCCGCCCTTGAAAATCGTCATTTTCGCATTTTTAGCATAGGCATAGTGCATAGGCACTTTTTTGTTTATAATGTGCCAAAAAACCTAAAAAAATTCCGGAGTGAAAAAACCAATTTTTACAATTTGTTTAAAAAAGTTTGTTTAAACAAATGGGCACCAGATTTCCGGCCGGCATTATCTTGATTCATGTTAAGGAACATCTCACGAATCTGAATAGGTAAGCAAAAAATCGAGTCGGAAAATTTCTCCCACGAATCCGAGGTTTTCGCCTTGTCTATATGTACAGGGTGTCCCTGAAAATGATGGACAACGCATGACCACAGGTTCCTTGGATGAAAATAAGACTATTTAGCCTAACTTACTATATATACAAAAGTGCACGCCTATTGAGATATAGCCTTCTAAGTATAGAATAGATAACCTATTTTTTTCAAATAATTTGAAAACTATTTTTTTTAGTAACCTAAAATTTGATATACTTATATTTTTATACAAGGGCAAGATAAATATAGAATTTGGAGAGAATACATATACAGGATGTTCTATTTCTAGTGCCTGTGCGCCACTGGCTATCCCGTAACTTTTCTGTATGTATGCCAATGACGACAGAATTTATATTTTTAAAAATATTTTACTATTACTACTATTTTAGAAGATTTTTTTGCTCTTACAAAATTTCGATATCGTTTATGGATTTCGAGTAAAATTCCCATTTTATATACATTAAATATAGGCAAAAATTCCGATTTATAAAAAATAATTTACAACTGCAGCCTCAAAGCTGGGAATAATAATGAAAAAATGTCACATTAAAAAAAATAACTACACATTTTTGGTATTAGTATTATCAATCAATAAAATAAAAATCAACTCTAATAATGCAAATAAACAATATCAACTAATAATAATATAAGAAAGGCAACATTAACATTTTAAATAAACTGATATTTGTAATCACATTAAAATAATATTACAATAAATGCTCAAAGTTACTTTCTTGTTCTTAAACGCAATCATTAGTTCTTCGACTTCTCATAACATTAATTTCATGTTGTATTCTTTCCCATATTCATTTTCTGTATTTACTGAAAAGTTATTTTAAACTGTGGTCCTCAACGCTTCCCAAATGAAATAATTACATGGGTTTAGGTCCGGGGATCGAGGTGGCCATTTTAAAGGGGCACTGTTTCCTCTACCTATCCACCTGTTAGACCTTTAATAACCTGTAATACCTACCTGTACCCTGTAATACCTGTAACCTGTAATAACTGGTCTTTTAATACTCTATTAAAGGAACTTTTTGAAAGCTAACCTCTGCCGCTAAACGCCTTTTATTTACTTGAGTAATTTTTTCGACCTTTTCCAAAATTTGTTCCTACAGCTGAATAATTCTGGCCGTACATTATCCAAGATTTAATGTTACAGGTAATAAACGTCCTGTTTCCCGAAGGCGTCTCTTCGCATTAGCAAATGTTTTGTGATTTGGAGTTCTTCGATTAGGAAATCTTTCAGCATGTGTTCGAACAGTAGCACAATTTCCTTCACAATAACCCAAAACTACTAACATATCAGTTTGTTCAGCAAAAGTATAAATTGCAATAAAATACAAAATAAGCTAAAATTAAATCACAGCTAGCTTGACACAGAACCTTTTAATTATTGTTATGAATTTGTTTCTCTGTTATATGGTACCTCGTACTAGAATGTTCTATTTATTTTAAAATGATTTTATATTATTTAATGTGTAAAAAATGCCAATTTTACTCGAAATCCATAAACGATATCAAAATTTTGTAAGAGGCAAAAAATCTTCTAAAATAGTGCTTATTTTTAAAAATATAAATTCTGTCGTCATTGTCGTACATACAAAAAAGTTATGGGATAGCCAGTGGTACACAGGCACTGGAAAGCGAACATCCTGTATATGTATTCGCACCAAAATTCTATATTTACAATGCCCTTATATAAAAAAATATGTGAACCAAATTTGAAGATTCTAAGAAAAAAAGTTTTCAAATTCTTTGAAAAAAACTAGGTTATCTGTTCTATATTTAGAAGGCTATATATCAGTAGGCGTGCACTTTTGTACATAGGTAAGTTAGGCTAAATAGTCTTGTTTTCATCCAAGGAACCTGTGGTCTAGCGTTGTCCATCCTTTTCAGGGACACCCTGTATATATTTATGTAATCAGAAAATGTAGAGGAATTTAAAAAACGATAAATATACACGGTGTTACATTAAAAAAACAAATATTTTGTTTATATCTTTAAAACGCAACATTCAATTGTTTTTTTATATAACTCCTTGATATCATATGCGTTCATAATTGTTTTTTATGTATTTATGAAGCAACCGCGCAATTTATTTTGCACCCGGCCCTGTTATTGCTATACTGAAATTAATGAATTTAAAATAAATATCTTGCTTAAATTACACACATATTGATTTAACTAATTTTACCTTATTTAAATAATTTCTCAAACCCTAGATAAAAACTCAAACCGCATTAACTGAAACTTTTTTGTCGTATTTGCCGGTAGCTGGTATTTTACTAATTTTCATGTCACATGATATGTGTTTATTCCGTTTATTCTATCTACCCTGTCATTTTTAATCGTTTCCAAATACAGTGGAACATAAAACAATACATCTCTCATCTCGTGAGTCAAAAAATTTTATTAGCTAACTTTTCTATTTAAACAAGTAAGTGAGGAAAACAGTTTTTTCACTTTGCAGGGAAAACCATCAATTTTAGCGAAAAGTGACTCTGACAGCTTATAGGGAGTAAAATTATCTACAAAATGAGACTTGTTAAATTAAAATCGGTTAATAAACAAGTTATTGCAAAAAAACAAGATAAGTGCCCATTTTTCAATTTGTTTATAACTATCGCATTTATTGTTAAAATTTTATAAAACCTATTGTAACCGACCTAACAAAGCCTTATCTAATTGTCGATTGTTCAATCTACTTTTACACACAGTTGGCCGTTTACAAAACAAATAAGGTGTTCGGCTTCTCAGTGAAGAGGGGAGTTGTTCGAAGAGACACAAAGTCGAATAAATGATATTAGTAGGGCGCCAAACAAATTTCTACCACAGAACACCTCAATATTTATATTACCTCAAAATTTGTCAAACTCGGGCAAAACAAAACGATACCAAAAGTTAATGTATACTAAAGTTTTATTATTTGAGATACTTTTACTGATGATATATTTCATAGATCTAATAGACAATAGACAGTTAAATAACAAAAATAATTAATGGTAAATCCGCTCTCTAAGAGGAAAAAAAATCAAGCGTAACTAATCTATGATTATTCCTAAAGCAGAAATTAAGTTAGGGGAAAAAGGTTAAAGCGGTATGGACGCAGGAAAATACCAACTATAAATCCGAGTAAGCATATATCAAAGCGTCGCTCGAGCTCAAGCGCATGCGCTAATCGTCTTTATTTACAGACGGATGGTAGTAATAACGCCGATTATATAAGCACCTTAATTTCCGCCTATATACAAAAATGTATAGCAGTAAATCGTATAGAATAAAATATGAAAGATGGAAAATTCTTATTTTCTTTTATACCTCACGCATTGAGCAAACTTACTGCAATAACTACTGTGCCAATAACACAGCCGATATTTTAAAGTATAACCAAGTTACTACCTAAACACTAGCAGATAAAACCATTAAAAAAAACAAAATATATGACATATAAATATATATATATATAGAAAGCAGAAAAAAAAAGAAATAACTTGCGGCTACTAAGCTTCCAGGACTTTGATTTAGTTGCACCACCGTTGTTGTCCACTAGATGGAGGAAGTAGGCTTCTGTTTCTTTTTCCTCGGTAAACGGTTGCTTTCGACTGCGAAGTCCAATAGTTGATGTAGGTACCAATGTCTCAATCGACAGTCCAATAGTCCACACAGAGAGTACTTCCACGAGAAACGGTTCCTGTGTGTGTTTGCAGTGGAGTCTGCAGTGCGGTAGAGCATCTTCACCACAAAGATTGAAAGTTCGACTTGACTTGAACCCGTTCAAAGAACCCTATAGCGTTAAATATAATTACAAACTAACTTAAAATTAGTAATTAAAGTATGACACAAAACTAGACACATAACTATAAGTAGTATAATCGTATTATTTAACTAAATTATTGGAAAACACATTACTGTAAATTACCAGTTTTTGAAATCAACGTGGCAACGCCGCACCACAGTAACAAACTGTAATCACAAATAGGTAGTAACATTGAACTAATTATCCAAACAAACATCACTGAAGCAACAACATCGATGTGAAATCTATATAACACAGTACTCACCCTTGTGAAGGGGTTCCTGACTCACTATTCCCACTGTTAGTGGCAGAATAGCAATAGGTTGTACTTCTTCTCGGTGGAGTCTTGGCTGCAAAGCATTTCGCAGCATCAGACTGAATGTAATTCCTTCGCCAAACCTGATCGTTAGGTAGGAATTGTTGGTCTCGTCGTCGTAGATCATAATTTGACTTACTCTGATCATATGCGCGCCGTAACCACCGGTTCTGAACATCTGCAAATACGCGATTGAGACTGTTAACTCGCTTGTCATCAATAGTGGATCTATCGAATAAAATAGGATCATTAGAATTAACTTCACTACCACGATTAGGTAACTCACGACCAAATATAATAAAATTTGGTGTCATGCCTGTAACGTCATGTTTCGATTACCTTATCGCAGAGGCTACCTGATGTATATGTTTGTCCCATAGTCGATGATTGTCTGACACGTAACAACGTAACATAGTCTTTAGAACACGATTAATTCGTTCACAAGGATTTGCCTGTGGGTGATACAACGCAGTATATTTAATAGCTACTTTGTAACTATCCATAAGTTTCGTAAATTCTTTGGATTTAAATTGTACGCCGTTGTCAACTATTATAGCTTGCGGACAACCGAACATTAAAAATACATGATCTTCTATAGCTTTGCACATGTTAGACGCCGTAGCTGAACGCAAAGGGAATAGAAGTGGAAATTTACTGAAACAATCTGCTACAACAAGAATGTATTGGAACCCGGAGGTAGATTTTGGCAGAGGACCAACGAGATCAGCAGATAAGAGTTCAAAAGGTCGAGAGATGTTAGTTTGGGTACTTAACATTAAACCAGCAGGGCGTTTTTGTTCTGGTTTTACAGAAATACAAACGTTACACCGACGGATATATACAGACACGTCATATCTCATTTTTGGCCAGTAATAAGTTTCAGCTAATTTGTGGAAAGTCTTATAACCTCCAGCGTGACATAATAAATCATGCGCTTCACGAATAAGTTTCTGTCGCTCTGGGCGTGGTACAACTAATCGCCAATAATCAGATGCCTGTGCTAGTTCTGGATATTTCACATGAACGTATTTATATAATTTATCACCGGAAACACGCCATTGAGGAAATTTGGATGGTTTATTTTGAACTTGTCGAAAAAGTTTCGCGTACCATTTATCGGAACTAACAGAAGGTTGACTTAAAACGGAAGGAACCTTATCTATAGCTAGTTCTACATTTGATTAAGTAGAGGCCATGGTTATACTATCTATTACCGGAACAGAACGAGATAAAGTATCGGGAACTATGTGTTATTTACCCTTCCTATGGGTAATTTCATAGTCGTACTGTTGAAGTTTTACAGACCACCGCGCCAATCGACCGCTAGGAGGCTGTAACCGATTTAGCCATACTAGACTGTGATGGTCTGTTATCACCGTAAAATGGGATCCTTCGATATAAGGCCGTAAGCGTTCAATAGCCCATGACACCGCTAGACATTCTCGCTCGGTTGTATTAAAGTTCCGTTCGTTACGATTAAGTGACCGGGAGAGGTAGCATATAACTTTTTCACCTGCTTCTTGTTGTTGTGTGAGGACAGCACCAATGCCATATCCAGATATATCAGTTTGTATGGTAAATTAAAATTGGGACAGCTCAATACTGATGCGGAAATTAAGTGTTCTTTCAGTAAACGAAATGATTCTTCACAAGACTCTTCCCAAATAAACTTTTTATTCTTTCGCAGCAGATTACATAAAGGAGCAGTCAGCGTGGAAAAATCTGGAACGAATGGCCGATTATTCGACGTACTTCGGATACACACGTCGGTATCGGAATGCTCAAAATGGCACTAATCTTATCCGGATCAACACGTAACCCATTCTGATCTATAATATACCCCAAATATTTAAGTTCAGGTCGACAAAAGAAGCACTTTTCTTTTGCGACTGTCAACTGAGCAATTTTAAGTCTTCGAAACACCTCCTTTAATATTTCCAAATGTTTATCGAAGGTTTGAGTGACAGTTACGATATCGTCCAGATAACAAAAAACGTAAGGTTCCAAGTCGGCTCCTAAAACTCTATCAATCAAACGTTGGAAAGTTGTGGGGGAGTTTGCGAGACCCATGGTAAACGTCTGAATTGACTTAATCCCCTAGTTGGAACGGTGAAGGCAGTCTAAGGGCGAGAGGCTTCGGTTAGAGGCACTTGAAAATAGACGGACTTAATGTCAAGAGAAGAAAGATAGCGAGCATCTCTAAGTCAATCCAAAGTAGCTGATACATATGGCAGTGGATACGCGTCACGTTCCGTAACTTTATTTAACTTACGATAATCCACGCAAAAACGGTAACTATTATCTTTTTTCTTCACTAAGAGAATTGGTGACGACCAAGGACTATTCGATTGCTCCACAATACCTTGCTCTAATAGTTAGTCTAATTCACGATTTATATGAGATTGCATTACAGGAGAAACCGGGTAGTATCTTTGCTTAATTGGGGGCGAAGATGTTTTGATTTCATGCTCCACAAGTGTTGTACACATTGTAAAGTTTCACCCATATCTTGAAAAACGCTACCTATCAACTGATTTAGTCTAGCTAATTGTTTGGGAGATAACTCCGTTCGAGATTGCAACTGAATAGCCTGAATCTCTGCATTACTGTTCGCAGTAAATGTCCAGCTATCGTGTCGCAAATCGGGTACTATACCCATCTGTCGCCAAAAATTAGCACCTAAAATTAATGAATGCGATATAGAGGGTATCACAAGAGTATTAACAATTTTGACCCGATCCTGAACTCGAAATGGTATATCTACGGAACCTATTCCGATACAATTTTGACCCGTTGCCATCGTACAATGGATTTCCTTATTTTGAAGAGGAAAATTTAGATTACTGATAATTTCCCAGCCAGGACCACCTATAATGGTATGACTTGCACCTGAATCTAATAAACCTCGCATGGTAATACCTAGAATAGACACATTTAAATATGGACGCTCATCTCCGTCAGCGTGAGACAAAATAAAATCCAAAACTGCAATATATTTAGGATTTAAATTGCAATTGACCGAAAAAAGACTAGAGGAGATTATTGCTCGGTCATTTAATGTCTCCTGGTCATGTTTCCCGGATTACATCTAGAACAAGTCTTAACGGTACAATTAGCATTACCACACTTAAAACAATATCTGTTTTTAACTTGAGAGGGACACTGACGAGCACGATGACCTAATTCTTTACAGTTCCAACAGGCTACGTTATTACGAGTAACTGCAAGGTCTGAAGAAGTGAAGGTTCTGAAGATATCGGTTCTGCATATACATAAGCTAAGTCGGGTTCAAGAACATTTTTATGCTTTGGAGGAGGGACATAAGCTTCAATAGCTTTTTTGTTAGCGTCCGCTTTTCTACCTAGATGCAACAACTGATCCATACTCTACTCTTACCTAGTTCACGTTTATAGTAAGGGGATACATTATCTAAAACAGTCTCTAATCTGGCTTTTTCACTTAGAGGAACTGTGAGTCTATTAAAAAGAGTATTAATACAAGCTAAGTAAATGCCAATAGACTCATCTGAATGCTGAGATCGTCGCCTAATTTTTTTCAATAATTCTTTATTGTACTGTGTATTGCTACCTAAATATTGCATTCGTAACTCGCGAACTAGATCATCCCATGCATTTATAGAATGTTTCATACCGTTATACCAAATTTTAGCTTTACCAGCGAACAGATCACCCGCCGATTTGAACAATTGATCAACAGAAACATTTCTAAATACACGCAATTCTTCCACCTGTTCTAAAAATGCACATAAAGAAATTTTGGATTTTTCCCCGTCAAATTTAACGATGTCCCATTTGTATACCGAACTACTACCACTAGGTAATTTACTTTGATACGACGGCGACATAGGCGTCACCGCAGTAACGACTGGAGAACTAATCGAAAGATGATTTACCATCCATCTATCCATCATTATCGGATGAATCAGAA
Organism: Anoplophora glabripennis; assembly: GCF_000390285.2. Lineage (NCBI taxonomy): Eukaryota > Metazoa > Arthropoda > Insecta > Coleoptera > Cerambycidae > Anoplophora > Anoplophora glabripennis. The sequence continues at coordinate 157,758 of NW_019416960.1, read as the reverse complement.
TCAGAACTGCTTTCGCATGCAGTAGATGAGATAAGTACGGACAAATCAATAGGCACTTCAGACGTTCGCGATAACCGTTTGATTTTCCTTAAACGAGATTTTAAGTCAGAATATAGATTCATAACGATAAGTAAAACTTGTTGACGTTCGGCAAATTCGTTCTCTTCAGTAGCAATAGAACGGCTAACCCTTTGAAAAAAATGCGCTAATTTTGTGACTATTTTCTCATATATAGAACTATTTTCGTCATCAACAAAATTTTTTACTAGAGATTCAAGTTCCTTTATTTTTGTCGCAACATACGTCATATCATCCTTAAAGGTAAAAGGATACTTAGGATAATGTAACTGACTAGGATCTGTGATTTGACGTTCTAATCTAAAGAGGTTCCTTAAACTTTTACGCATATCAGCAACGTTTGTTATGGCCGAAATGCCCCGAATATGTAATTCGTACGCGAGTTCGTCTTTTTCCAATCGGTTAATAATAATTTTTAAATCCATGATAATGTTTTATAACTATTTATACTAAATTAGAAAACAACAAACATACTTAAAATTAAATTTATACTAAGTTGTAATAATAAACTAATAGGACTATAATATACCTTTAAATTTCAAAATTTTAACCAAAATGCCAAGATGTTGGAAGTATCAATGTAACCGACCCAACAAAGCCTTATCTAATTGTCGATTGCTCAATCGATATTACATACAGTTAGCCGTTTACAAAACAAATAAGGTGTTCGGCTTCTCAGTGAAGAGGGGAGTGGTTCGAAGAGACACAAAGTCGAATAAACGATATTAGTAGGGCGCCAGACAAATTTCTACCACAGAACACCTCAATATTTACATTACCTCAAAATTTGCCAAACTCAGGCAAAATAAAACGATACCAAAAGTTAATCTATACTAAAGTTTTAATATTTGAGATACTTTTACTGATGATATATTTCATAGATCTAATAGACAATAGACAGTTAAATAACAAAAATAATTAATGGTAAATCCGCTCTCTAAGAGGAAAAAAAATCAAGCGTAACTAATCTATGATTATTCCTAAAGCAGAAATTAAGTTAGGGGAAAAAAGGTTAAAGCGGTATGGACGCAGGAAAATTCCAACTATAAACCCGAGTAAGCATATATCAAAGAGTCGCTCGAGCTCAAGCGCATGCGCTAGTCGTCTCTATTTGCAGACGGATGGTAGTAATAACGCCGACTACATAAGCACCTTAATTTCCGCCTATATACAAGAAGGTATAGCAGTAAATCGTGTAAAATAAAATATGAAATATGAAATATTCTTATTTCTTTTTATACCTCACGGATTGATCAAATTTACTGCAATAACTACTGTGCCAATAACACAGCCCATATTTTAAAGTATAACCAAGTTACTACCTAAACACTAGCAGATAAAACCATTTGATAAAAAAAATATATAGGCATATAAATATATAAATATATATAGAAAGCAGAAAAAAAAAGAAATAACTGCGACTACTAAGCTTCCAGGACTTTGATTTAGCTGCACCACCGTTGTTGCCCACTAGATGGAGGAAGTCCAATAGTTGATGTAGGTACCAATGTTTCAATCGACAGTCCAATAGTCCACACAGAAAGTACTTCCACGAGAAACTGTTTCTGTGTGTGTTTGCAGTGGAGTCTGCAGTGCGGTAGAGAATCTTCACCACAAAGATTGAAAGTTCGACTTGACTTGAACCCGTTCAAAGAACCCTAGAGCGTTAAATATAATTACAAACTAACTTAAAATCCATATATATTAAAATCCGATAGCTCTGTCTGCGTCGCACAATCGCCCCGAAAGAGCGCCGATTTGCAGTGTGGTCTGCTCCTCCAGAGTGCCGCGTAGCGACACGACGCGGGATCCGGAGGGCCCCGCCATGTTCGCCACGTCGCTTAGGGGTATTTCGGGTGGAGGTTCTTCCGCGGCTTCCTACCTAAATTACGGTTTTTCTGGAGCCCTACGGGGGGCCCGGCCTATTTTCTGTATGAAACGCACGAGTCCGACACGCTCTACTTACCGATGAAACCTGACGATCGCCTCGCCGATTTTCTCTATTTAGTTTTTATTTTACCTACGTTATCTATTTAAAGCCGTGCGGAAAATTCTCATATTTATCGACCGGATGCCTTTTTTAAACCTTTTATGTAGAACTTTCCGCGAAATCACGCGCAGAATTCGAAATGCGGCCGTAAATACGTTAAAATGCACTCTCTCGCCGGTTGGAAAACGTATATTTTGCCCCACAAAATTCCTTCTCCGCAAGCCTCGAAAAGGCATGCGACTGGGCACCGGTGTGTAGGGTCTCGGCGAACCGTTATTTTACCTTACTACGCCTTTTTTTAACATTAATACCGTAATACCTTAATACTACGCTACGGCATATACAGGTATTTCTTATTATTAGGTTAGGTTGTTATTTACATTTTCGTAGCTCTAGCGATTGACATGACTACGATTACTATAGCTGTCCCCCGAATCAACGTAAGTACTTGCCCTCTAAAACTGCATAATTTTAAACCAATCCATAGTACCTAAACCCTTCAACCTTTGTATTAGTACATTTGCTTCGTTAGTTACTATATTGCATTCGTATTAGGTACTCCCCAAACGTCAAAAGTTAAGAATCAATAGAAATAAGTTGGGGTTAAAAACTTTTCCAAGTCATGGGATGTCGTTATTTATCTGTTTTATCTCATTGTGGATCTTTTGCGAGACGACTTTGTGTTAGAAAAATGTAAATTAACATTACAAAAATTGTTGATTACTTCAGTTGTGAACGACGACACTACTCGCTGTCTTTCAAGCCAAATCGGAAAACTAGCATTTTGGCGGACGGACTGGGTTTCTCCGCGAGATCCGAAGCGGCTTAATCAAACCTCATCTCCCTTCGTTCGTCGCTTAATCAAATTTTTGCAACTTTATATTCGCGTTTTCAAATGTATCTTTCTCCGTGGACTTCTCACTGACATACGGCCATATTATAAGCGAAATGGAAATTCAAAGAACCGCGAACGAAAATCTAAAAATCACGAAGAATGTCAGATTGAAACCAAAATAAATTTCGCTATATTTGACGTTTCCAATTCAGGTTAGAAAATCACAACGAACCATAGATCGATGGAAGGAAAATACTAATTGATATTTGACGTATTCCGTAAGTAATTTAGGTTAGGAAATCAGACGGGACCATATAACTTATAAACTACTGGATTCGCCCAACTATCATTTTGCCAATATAAACGGCAATGGTACAGTCGTGTGCGAGAGAGATAGAGCTGGTGCGGGCTAATGCTTCGTTCAGAGAACTTCAAATATCGCGCGAATTAAATTGGATTTCTCTTCTTTCAACAATACATATTTGTGTGACTAATTTTAATTAATGTCAGATTGAAACGTCAAAATAAGTTTGACTATATTTGACGTTTCCAGTTGAGGTTATAAAATCACAGCGAACCATAGATCGATGGAAGGAACAGACTGATTGATATTTGACGTATTTCGTAATTTAGGTTATGAAATCAGACGGTACCTACTACGCGATTTTTGACGTTTCTAATTGAAGTTAGAAAATCAGAAGGAACGTATTAATTGATATTTGACGTGTTTCGTATTTTAGGTTAAGATATCACACGGGAGTGACAAGACGATATTTGACGTTTCTAATTGAGGTTAAAAAATCAGTGGGGACCTATTAATTAATATTTGACATATTTTGTAGATGACATCGAAGTGAGCAGATCAGATGGATCTACTAGGCGAAAATGACGTTTCCAATTCATGTTAGAAAATGAGACGGGACTTAATAGACGACATTTGAAGTATTTATTTAAATCAAAAAATTTCTGTTTACTGATCAGAGACCTACTTCAAACTTTTTATATAGAACGTTTCGCGAAATTAACGCAGATTCGAAGTGCGGCAGCTTAAACAATGAACGACGACACTACGCGCTGTCTCTCAAGTCAGACTGGAATGCTAGCATTTTGGCGGACGGACTGGGTTTCTCCGCGAGATCCGAAGCGGCATAATCGAACCTCATCTCCCTTCGTTCGTCGCTTAATCAAATTTTTGCAACTTTATATTCGCGTTTTCAAATGTACCTTTCTCCGTAGACTTCTCACTGACATACGGCCATTTTATAAGCGAAATCGAAATTCAAAGAACTGCGAACGCAATTTGACGAAAATCTAAAAATCACGAGAATGTCAGATTGAAGCTTCAAAATAAATTTCGCTATATTTGACGTTTCCAATTGAGGTTAGAAAATCACAACGAACCATAGATCGATGGAAGGAAAATACTAATTGATATTTGACGTATTCCGTAAGTAATTTAGATTAGTAAATCAGACGGGACCATAGAACTTATAAACTACTGGATTCGCCCAACTGTCATTTTGCCAATATAAACGGCAATGGCACAGACGTGAGCGAGAGAGATAGAGCTGGTGCGGGCTAATGCTTCGTTCACAAAACTTCAAGTATCGCGCGAATTAAACTGGATTTCTCTTCCTTTAGCAATACATATTTGTACGACTAATTTTAATTATTATTAACGAATAAGAGCATAAGCACTCTTTGTTTATATAGAATTTCTGTACAAATTGGAGGTATTAAAGGGGGAATGTAATAATAACTAGAAATTTAGAACGAAAGATATTTTATTATACATATTTAAAAAATATTCATAGTTACAATTTTCCAAATAGTTTTTTATAATGCCTTCCTTATGTATGTCTCCATTTATTTTCCTCACATCGAGCGATCAGTTAAAATTTACTGCAAGCTCTTCTAACGTAGTTTCAAAGAGTTCATATTTTCTTTGCAAAACTGCATTAATTGGAACTGTATCGATACTTTCTTCGTTCAACATATTATTCAAAGCGAATTTTTGCTGAAGCACATTATAACCAAAATGCAGTTGAAGTTGTTTATATTCAGTTTGATAAAAAATAATTCGAAGAGCGACACATTGAAGGGGGCTACTTGGTCATTATTCTCAGAAATATTCGAAAAGTATAAACATTTTGACACCATCATAACCTCTTTTCTACCTATAAAATTTATTTTTTTCTCCACTTAAACATCTCTTTACGCAATTAATCGCTGAACACTATTGCACCATATTTGGTTTCACACTAAAATTTAAGAAATCTTTTTCATGACTTTTACTCCAAGGTTTATTGTGATTTTGTTGTACCGGTATACCGGTGTACCGTTATTTGTTTTACCAATAATTCCCTGCACTAGCTTCATCTGCCTTGCACACATCAGTACAATTGACCTCTCTTGCTAGGGCGAGTCCTTAGTTTGTAAGGTCTATGAATGGAACCTACTACATGATATTTCACGTTTCTAATCGAGGTTAACAAAATCATAAGGTACCTACTTATTGATATTTGACGTATTTCATATTTTAGGTTAGGAAGTCACACAAGACTGGCAAGACGATATTGACGTTTCTAATTGAGGTTCTAAATAAGAAGGGACCTTCTAATTAATATTTGACGTATTTCATAAATGAAATCGAATTGAAAAATCAGATGGGACCTTCTAGGCGATATATGACGTTTCTAATTGATGTTAGAAAATCAGACGCGACTTATTAAACATTATTTATTAGACATATTTATTTAAACCAAATGCAGAAAAAATTTTTGTTTACTTATCAGAGGCCTATTTCAAACTTTTTATCTAGAACGTTTCGCGAAATTAACGCGAATTCGAATTTATCCCAAATTTTTTCTGAAAATTTATGTACAAAGTATTCTATAAAATTGACAGAGGTCTGGATCAGATTTTTCCTTACATATTTTACATTTTTTCGTTTTACTTACATATTGAATCTTTTGGTCATGTTTTATGCTTACTAACTAGATGCGATTTTGAATATTTCAATACTGGACGTTCCAACAAAATTGACCCATCTCTTGGCTCCTCTGCCAAAAAACGGACATTTTTTTAAGTTGTTATCAAACACTTATATACAGGATGTTTAAAAACCAAAGTACAGGGTGTTTCAAAAAATTTTATATTTACTAACCGGTAGTGAGAGCACCGCGGAGCTTTGCTAAAGCCCCGCGCAGCGCGGCCCGAGGGCTAAAGGCACGAGAGAATGGTTTTGTAGGTAAATTTTCGTTTCTCAACATGAATGCCACCTGAATGCTGAGATCGTCGCCTAATTTCTTTCAATAATTCTTTATTGTACTCTGTATTGCTACCTAAATATTGCATTCGTAACTCGCGAACTAGATCATCCCATGTATTTATAGAATGTTTCATACCGTTATACCAAATTTTAGCTTTACCAGCGAACAGATCACCTGTCGATTTGAACAACTGATCAACAGAAACGTTTCTAAATACACGCAATTCTTCCACCTGTTCTAAAAATACACATAAAGAAATTTTGGATTTTTCCCCGTCAAATTTAACGATGTCCCATTTGTATACCGAAACACTAGGTAATTTACTTTGATACGACGGCGACGTAGGCGTCACCGCAGTAACGACTGGAGAACTAATCGAAGGATGATTTGAAGCTACATTACCATCATTATCGGATGAATCAGAATCAGAACTGCTTTCGCATGCGGTAGATGAGATAAGTACGGACAAATCAATAGGCACCTCAGACGTTCGCGATAACCGTTTGATTTTCTTTAAACGAGATTTTAAGTCAGAATATAGATTCATAACGATAAGTAAACCTTGTTGACGTTCGGCAAATTCGTTCTCTTCGGTAGCAATAGAACGGCTAACCCTTTGAAAAGTATGCGCTAATTTTGTGACTATTTTCTCATATATAGAACTATTTTCGTCATCAACAAATTTTTTTACTAGAGATTCAAGTTCCTTTATTTTTATCGCAACATACGTCATATCATCCTTAAAGGTAAACGGATACTTAGGATAATGTAACTGACTAGGATCTGTGATTTGACGTTCTAATCTAAAGAGGTTCCTTAAACTTCTACGCATATCAGCAACGTTTGTTATGAGCGAAATGCCCCAAATATGTAATTCGTACGCGAGTTCGTCTTTTTCCAATCGGTTAACAACAATTTTTAAATCCATGATAATGTTTTATAACTATTTATACTAAATTAGAAAACAACAAACACACTTAAAATTAAATTTATACTAAGTTGTAATAATAAACTGATAGGACTATAATCTACCTTTAAATTTCAAAATTTTAACCAAAATGCCAAGATGTAGAAAGTATCAATGTAACGGACCTAACAAAGCCTTATCTAATTATCGATTGTTCAATCTACATTACATACAGTTGGCCGTTTACAAAACAAATAAGGTGTTCGGCTTCTCAGTGAAGAGGGGAGTGGTTCGAAGAGACACAAAGTCGAATAAATGATATTAGTAGTGCGCCAGACAAATTTCTACCACAGAACACCGCAATATTTACATTACCTCAAAATTTGTCAAACTCCGGCAAAACAAAACGATACCAAAAGTTAATCTATACTAAAGTTTTATTATTTGAGATACTTTTACTGATGATATATTTCATAGCTCTAATAGATAATAGACAGTTAAATAACAAAAATAATTAATGGTAAATCCGCTCTCTAAGAGGAAAAAAAATCAAGCGTAACTAATCTATGATTATTCCTAAAGCAGAAATTAAGTTAGGGGAAAAAAAGGTTAAAGCGGTATGGACGCAGGAAAATTCCATCTATAAACCCGAGTAACTATATAAAAAAGCGTCGCTCGAGCTCAAGCGCATGCGCTAGTCGTCTTTATTTGCAGACGGATGGTAGTAATAACGCCGACTACATAAGCACCTTAATTTCCGCCTATATACAGAAAGATATAGCAGTAAATCGTGTAAAATAAAATATGAAATATTCTTATTTCTTTTTATACCTCACGCATTGAGCAAATTTACTGCAATAACTACTGTGCCAATAACACAGCCCATATTTTAAAGTATAACCAAGTTACTACCCAAACACTAGCAGATAAAACCATTTGATAAAAAAATATATGTATAGGCATATAAATATATAAATATACTTGGTGTTTATTAATTGAATGCCGATACTTACGGGTGTGAATCCTTGGGTCATTTTAAGAAGAAAACTTATTATCAACGTTTGACCTAAACCTCTTAATTTTTGAGCTACAGGGTGTTACAGTTTTAAGAAAAAATTTACTTTTTTATTATAATTTTCTTATCACCAGATATTTTTATGAAATTTTGTACACACCTATTAATTATTAAGGAGCATTGTTTGATGGCGTACCGTTTCTTAAAGTATTAGACCGTTTATTAAATAAACTAAACGCCAAATATTCCGCTTTTCTACCGTACCGATTGTGAGTCCTGATATTTGACTAATTTGTATTTATTTACAGCTCCGAAAAACCGTATCGGCATTTTAAATCCGCCGCGATAATAATTGCTCTAACCCATTTTGTTTTAATTACACCGCTTGTACATTATTTGTATATTCCTGGTTTTAGTTAGTAATAATAATTGTAATTAGAATCTGTTTTACTTTTGTTTGTTTGTTTCAAATTCAATAGGCCTGATTAATAAATCTAGTAAATATAATTCCCGTTTGTATTCATTCTTAACGCCGACAAAGTTGATAAAATTCCGATCAGTAAAAAAGAGGTCCGCTTATCTTTTTGTGACCTACACTGATAAGACCGTTTATTTTGAAAGGAAAATAACACTACACTCAGAGAACTACTTTGCTTGAAATTAAGAGAAATATAACAGACCCCTGGAATTAAACTTTCTTCACTGCAGCTATCCCGAGTACTTACTCTAAACCGAGGGTAGGTTTCACGTGGAGTTTCCCCCACGTAACAGATTGGGAAACTGGCGCCCGAGACAAAAACC